>NC_092148.1:10478977-10771477 GCF_045791955.1 Oncorhynchus clarkii lewisi | reverse complement strand
TTCTGCTAACTGTCAGCTAACTGTCTGCTAACTCTCAGCTAACTGTCTGCTAACTCTCAGCTAACTGTCTGCTAAATGTCTGCTAACTCTCTGCTAATTGTAGGCTACTGTCTGCTAACTCTCAGCTAACTCAGCTAATTGTCTGCTAACTCTCAGCTTACTTTCTGCTAACTGTCAGCTAACTGTCTGCTAACTGCCTGCTAACTGTCTGCTAACTGTCTACTAACACCCCAGGAACTTAAGTGATCCCATTACCCCAGTCACACCATTACTTTGAGACATCATTATGGATGTATTTCTGGCATCATTATGAACACACTCTAGCCATAATGCTTTAATTGCTGTTTTTTTCCTGCTCAGTTGATGTTGTTTGCTTTCTTAATTGCTGGGGTTACTGTTGATACTGTCGCCGGGCGGTTGTTATGAGGAAGAGCTAAGAGCAGGGTTTTAGTAGAGACCATCCCCTTCAGCAAGAGACAGATGGGGGGAGATGAAGAGAGAATACGAGAGAGGGGGAGATATGGAGAAGGAGAGAGAGGGAGGAGCTAGAGATAGGGAAAAAAGAGAAGGCAGGGAATGAGAAAGAGAGAAAAAGAAGGGAGACATAGAGAAAGAGGAGAGACAGACAGGTGGAGAGTAAGCGATGGAGCGAGGTAGGGAAGTCCCTGTTTTAAATGAAAGGTTGAACAGATGCTGGTGGGCAGAGAGGAACAGTCAGAGTTGAGCAGAGAGAGAGAGAGAGAGCAGCTCTTACTGTATCCACATGATTCATCTGGAGAGGTTTTTATCCCACACACTTTGTCTCATCATACAAAACAAACACTATGAGAGGGTCAAACAACAGAACTAACACAGTACAGGACCAACCAGAAGTCACAACTCATCTGGAGGGGCCTCAACTGGCCTGCACTGTAGCAGGCCAGTTGAAGAACAAGGGATAGGGAGAGAGAGATAGAAAGACAGACAGAGAGAGAAAGAGAGAGAGAGAGAGAGAGAGCAAGAGAGAGTGGGGGGGGGGGGTAAAGAGAGAGAGGAGAAAGAGAGAAAGAGAGAGAGAGAGAGAGGGGATGGGGTGTAAAGAGAGAGAGAGAGAGAGAGAGAGAGAGAGAGAGAGAGGGGTGGGGTGTAAAGAGAGAGAGAGAGAGAGAGAGAGAGAGAGAGAACGGATGAATGATACAGATAGTTCAACTGAAATGTGACACTAAAAGAGAGTTCAGTAGTGGTAACATTTTTGCCCAGGTGTCTGTGTCTGCTCCAGCCAACTTACCTTGGTGAGACAGCTACAGCCTGTGGCCTGGTTGAAAGCAGACACAGTCACACAGTCACCCAGGCTAGTGACACTCCTTGTGCTCTAGTAGCAGAATGACATTCAGTGCATTTACAGACACAACCAGCAGTGGATCACTGCTGGATAGAAACACTTTCAGCTTTCAGACTAGATGTCTCTGTTTGCGTGACAGTGTAGCATGCAACTGGTGCCACTGGTGAAAAGACAAAAGGAGCATTCATCATGTCCTTGGTGTGTGTCGCAAGGAGTCATTGTGTTCTGCACACTTGTGTATTGTAGGTAAAATGATTTGTGAATGCTGCATGTCAGTCAGTGTGTGTGTATGTGTGCATGAAAGAGAGTGAGAGAGAGTGAGAGAGAGAGAGAACGAGAACGAGTGAGAGCGGGTGTTTTGCAGACCCAGCCTCGTCATGGTGACTGTTGCCAAGGCGACAACATCAAAGACCAGCCAAGCTTAATTAGAATCCCCAGCAAGAGAGAAAGAGATAAAGAAAGAGAGAGCGGGAGGGAGGGAGGCAGGCAGGGAGGGAGGAAAAGAAAGGTATGGACACAGGGGAAGAGATAGAGACAACGGGAAGGAAGAGAGAGAAAGATCCTGTGTGTGAGTTAAAGAGAGTGAGAGAGAGTACAGTGCAGAAGTTTGTGTGCGTGTGTGTGTGTGTGTGTGTGTGTGTGTGTGTGTGTGTGTGTGTGTGTGTGTGTGTGTGTGTGTGTGTGTGTGTGTGTGTGACACTGCCACTCTTCTATCCCTCACTCCCTCTTTCTCTCTCTTCCCCAGATCCTCCCTCCCTCTTTCTGAAAGACATCCAAAAACAAATTCAAACAGAAGTGATTCAGACTCGTACCATCAGAGGAAATGACCATCCCTCCTTCTCTCTCTCCCTCCCCCTTCCTCTTCATTCCACACACCTCTACACAGTCCTCCCTTCCTCTTCATTCCACACACCTCTACACAGTCCTCCCTTCCTCTTCATTCCACACACCTCTACACAGTCCTCCCTTCCTCTTCCTCCTCTCTCCCCCCCTGCTGCTGTCACTCTTTTCCTGGATGAATCGCCACAAGGAAAAACTAAATATTTAAATTCCATTAAGAAGGTAATCTGTCAATGGGAATGACTGAGCACCACCGGGTTTTCTCAATAGGAGAGGAGGAGGAGGGAGAGAGGGAGGGAAGTGGGAGAAGGAGGGAGGGAGGAGAGCAACGTGTTGTCACTAGTTAACACATCCACAAAGTCATAATTATGGCATAACCCCACCCATTTGTACCTTTTATCTTCTTAAGATTGAATTTGAAACCTTACCCTAACCTTAACCCTAACATTAACCACCTGCTAACCTTATGCCTAACCATAACCTTAAATTAAGACCAAAATGCACATTTGTGTAAACAATTTTGACTTTGTGGCTGAGGAATCTGACTTTGTGTCTGTGTTAACTAGTGGGGTACAGTACCAGTGGTCAAAACCCAAAGAGGGAAAAGGGAATAGGCAGGAGGGAGGGATGAGATAGAAGGTGTGTGGAAATAAAGGACAGGCAAAGAGAGAGAGAGAGCGAGGGATAGATGGAGGAAAGTGAGTAGAGGAAATTGAAGGCCAAAGATAGGTGAGGCCTTTTCACAGGTGAAGGTGTAAACTGGCAGGGGATTAGCTAGCGGATGTCTCCTGGTGCGCTATAATAGGACACCTATAAACCCTCTTTGGCTCCCGGCCTGACAACCCCATCTAACCCCTCCCTCACCCTGCCTCCCCCTCTCACCCACTCCTGTCCACAGCCACTGACTGTATGTGCTTTGGGAGTGTGTGTGTGCTCTAGGTGTGTGTGTCTGTAAAACTTCTCCTTCCATCCTCCTCACCCTCCTCTTACCCCCCAAATCCCCCACTTCCCCTGCTCTGCTAGGGACTCTGCTGTAACAACAGATCAGAGCGAGAAACGGAAGGAGTTCCACGTATCAAACACTTATTTCATTTATATTAAAACCAGCTAAATCTGGGTGAGTCCTGCTGATTATAGACCCATAAGTTCAATAAATTGTGACAATAATATAATAACAAAGCTTATAAGCAACAAAATGTCAAAAGTCTTACCAGACTTCATACATATCAATCAAACAGGGTTTATTAAAGATAGACACTTACAAACAAATAGAAGAATATGTTTACTAAATGCTAAAAAACAAGATATAGATGTATCAATAATGGCTGTTGATGCTGAAATGTCTTTGGACCGTCTTGAATGGGCTTTTCTTTCATTGTCTTTGTATTTTACCCCCTTTTTCGATCTTGTCTCATCGCTACAACTCCCCAACGGGCTCGGGAGAGATGAAGGTCGAGAACCATGCGTCCTCCGAAACATGACCCGCCAAACCGCGCTTCTTAACACCCACCCACTTAACCTGGAAGCCAGCTGCACCAATGTGTCAGAGGAAACACTGTCCAACTGATGACCGAAGTCAGCCTGCAGGCGCCCGGCCCACCACAAGGAGTCGCTAGAGCATGATGAGCCAAGTAAAGCCCCCCCCCAGCCAAATCCTCCCCTAACCCGGGTTCGATACTGGTCCAATTGTGTACCGCCCTATGGGACTCTGGGTCATGGCCGGTTGTGACACAGCCTGGGATAGAACCCGGGTCTGTAGTCATGCCTCAAGCCCTGCGATGCAGTGCCTTCGACCGCTGCTCCACTCGGGAGGCCTTGAATAGCCTTTTCTATTCAAAACTTTGGAAGCTTTCAACTTTCCAGCTAAAATAATACATGTAATAAAAATATTATATAAATATTATATAAATATCCTAAAGCAAAAATATACACAAATAATACATTATCTGATGAAATTGCTTTAGAAAGGGGCACAAGAAAGGGATGTCCTCTCTCTTCTCCTGTTGGCACTGGCAATTGAACCGCATGCAAAAAGAATTAGACAGGACCCAAAGTAACAGGTATCAGTTTTGACAAACATTAATATAAACTAAACTTATTTGCAGATGATCTCGTGGTATATCTGATCAATGTTGAAAATGTAATGACCCCCTTGCAATTTTTTTTCCAGGAATACTCTAAAATCTCAGTATTGCAATGTATGTGGGAAAAAAACAAAATAATGGCAATAGCAAAAATAATAACTCATGATCTGCAATCCTTTAAGTGGACCACAAAACATATAAAATACTTAGGATGCTTAATAAGTAACAATAAACAACAAATACAGTGCATTCGGAAAGTACTCAGAACCTTCAACCTTTTCCACATTTTGTTCCGTAAAGATAACTTTATCCCATTACTCAACAATATGAAAGCAGATGTAACTAAATGGAATAATCTTCCCATAAATCTAACAGGTAGAATAGACCTCTTTAGAATGGCATGGCTCCCAACGTTTAGATATTCATTCTGTGTAATACCAATTACCCCACCAAAAAGTATACTCGCTGACCACCTGGGTGGTACAGTGGTCTAAGGTACTGCATCGCAGTGGTAGAGGCATCACTACAGACTCAGGTTCGATCCTGGGTTGTATCACAACCGGTTGTGATCGGGAGTCCCATAGGGCGGCGCACAATTGGACCAGCATCGTCTGGGTTAGGGGAGGGTTTTAGCCACCCTTTTATTTGATGAGAGCATTGCACACTCTTGGCATTCTCTCAACATGCACCTGGAATGCATTTCAATTAAAGGTCGTGCCTTCTTAAAAGTTTGAGACAGTTATTTGTGTTGTGACAAGGTGGGGGGAGAGAGGGAGAGAGAGATAGAGAGAGAGAGAGAGAGAGAGAGAGAGAGAGAGGGAGGGAGAGAGAGAGTGTGCCAGTGTATTAGATGAGTAATGTGTTAGATAGTGAGTAGGGTTGTAATATGTCCTTCAGGATATGGCTGAATGAGATGTGACGAGGGGAGCTGCTGTCTGTGGATCTCCTGGTGTTCTACTAGATTAACCCTCGTTTATCAGCTCTTAACACTTCAATGGTTGAACTAACTACTTGTATGTACAGATTATATACAGTTGAAGTTGGAAGTTTACATACACTTAGGTTGGAGTCATTCAAACTTGTTTTTCAACCACTCCACACATTTCTTGTTAACAAACTATAGTTTTTGCAAGTTGGTTAAGACATCTACTTTGTGCATGACAGTAATTTTTCCAACAATTGTTTACAGACAGATTATTTCACTTGTATACAGAAGATCGGCCTATTTGGTAAAAGATCAAATCCATTTTATGGCAAGAACAGCTCAAATAAGCAAACAGAAACGACATCATTACTTTAAGACATGAAGGTCACTCAATATAGAAAATGTCAAGAACATTGAATGTTTCTTCAAGTGCAGTCGCAAAAACCATCAAGCGCTATGATGAAACTGGCTCTCATGAGGACTGCCACAGGAAAGGAAGAACCAGAGTTACCTCTGCTGCAGAGGACAAGTTCATTAGAGTTACCAGTCTCTCATGAGGACCGCCACAGGAAAGGAAGAACCAGAGTAACCTCTGCTGCAGAGGACAAGTTCATTAGAGTTACCAGCCTCAGAAATTGCAGCCCAAATAAATGCTTCACAGAGTTCAAGTAACAGACACATCTCACCATCAGCTGTTCAGAGGACACTGCGTAAATCAGGCCTTCATGGTCGAATTTCTGCAAAGAAACTACTACTAAAGGACACCAATAAGAAGAAGAGACTTGCTTGGGCCAAGAAGCACGAGCAATGGTCTGGAGTCCAAATTTGAGATTTTTGGTTCCAACCACTGTGTCTTTGTGAGGTGTGATTTGCTGGTGAAACAGTCTGTGATTTATTTATAATTCAAGGCACACTTAATCAGCATGGCTACCACAGCATTTTGCAGTGATACGCCATCCCATCTGGTTTGGGCTTAGTGGGACTATCATTTGTTTTTCAACAGGACAATGACCCAACACACCTCCAGGCTGTGTAAGGGCTATTTTACCAACAAGGGGAGTGATGGAGTGCTGCATTAGATGACCTGGCCTCCACAATCCACCGACCTCAACCAAATTGAGATGGTTTGGGATGAGTCGAACCGCAGAGTGAGGGAAAAGCAGCCAACAAGTGCTCAGCATACAGTTGGAAGTCGGAAGTTTTGATAAAATAATTTATATGTTTAGAGATAATGATTAAATAATTCTACCCTGAAACTGAACCATTAGGGATTATAGTGATGTAGCATGTATAAGGAATAATTAAAATATTAAATGTAAGTCCAACTAGGTTGGACTGGGAGGGAGAGAAATGTGTGTCTATGTGTGTACCTAAGAAAATACAGAGAACAATTAAACTGTGTGTGAACAGACCTGGCTAGAACTCTGAGAAACTTATGAGGACAGGGAGTACTTCTCAAGGTTTCCCTAATCTCGGGGGAATGGAACTGTCGGCTGGGTAGTGATACACAGTGGTGAGAACTATGGAGAAGGATACAACTCACCTACTGTGTGTGTATGTATGTGTGTAGGATATCTACTGTTGGTGTGAAAGTATGTGCGTAAGTAAGGAGCAAGTATAAAATTGATGTTTTTGTATAATGGACTAGAGTACTCTCGTGAATAAACATTTTGACTATTGTCTGTCCACATACTGTATTTATTTATTTATCTTGATCCTTTGCACCCCAGTATCTGTATCTCTACTTGCACATTCATCTTCTGCACATCTATCACTCCAGTGTTTAATTGCTATATTGTAATTACTTTGCCACCATGGCCTATTTATTGCCTTATCTCCCTTATCTTATCTCATTTGCACACACTGTATGTATACTTTTTGTTTTCTTTTTTCTACTGTATTATTGACTGTATGTTTGTTTATTCCATGTGTAACTCTGTGTTGTTGTATGTGTCTGCTATGCTTTATCTTGGCCAGGTCGCAGTTGCAAATGAGAACCTGATCATCTTGAAAAACAACAAAATATCAACAACAACAAAAATCAACCAATCCTCCATCGTTAACCCAATGGAAAGGTCAAATGCTTTATTATCTAAATGCTGAAAGTGTGTGGGCGATGGAGAGAAACAAAATGGTGCAGTTTGAGGCCATGTAACGGAGAGTGATGTGGGCACTGGAGATGGGGGTATGAGCAGATGGCTCTGGGCAGGGGGGGTGTTGTGGATGTTGGTGAGAGTCTGTATGTTGTTGTTGATATGTGGATGTTTTGTATTGTTTAAAAAAATATTTTAAAAGGAAGGAGAGAAAGAGAGGAAAGGAGTGAGACAGAGACAGGAAACGAGAGAGAGCAGGAGAAAGAGATAGAGAGAGAGAAATAGGAGAGAGGGGGAAGGAGAGCGACTTGAAACTCTAATGGTCTTCCTTAGGACACTGTGCTCTCTGATAAGATGTGCAGTTTCCACTCTTCCCCCCAGATGAGTGTTCACCCCCTCTCCCTCTCATGTCCTCCATCTCCCTGGCCAAACCCCTATGGCCATGGTGGCTGCTCAGTATTCGTGTTAAGTCCCTGACTGCAGATGTCTCTAATACAGAACAAGACACAGACACAAGCAGACACCAATAGGCCAATCCAGAGTCACACAGAACAGAGACAGACCTGACCAACAAGCCCAGAGTCACACAGAACAGAGACAGACCTGACCAACAAGCCCAGAGTCACACAGTACAGAGACAGACCTGACCAACAAGCCCAGAGTCACACAGAACAGAGACAGACCTGACCAACAAGCCCAGAGGCACACAGAACATAAACAGACCTGACCAACAAGCCCAGAGTCACACAGAACAGAGACAGACCTGACCAACAAGCCCAGAGTCACACAGTACAGAGACAGACCTGACCAACAAGCCCAGAGTCACACAGAACAGAGACAGACCTGACCAACAAGCCCAGAGGCACACAGAACATAAACAGACCTGACCAACAAGCCCAGAGTCACACAGAACATAAACAGACCTGACAACAAGCCCCGAGTCACACAGAACATAAACAGACCTGACCAACAAGCCCAGAGTCGCACAGAACATAAACAGACCTGACCAACAAGCCCAGAGGCACACAGAACATAAACAGACCTGACCAACAAGCCCAGAGTCACACAGAACATAAACAGACCTGACCAACAAGCCCCGAGTCACACAGAACATAAACAGACCTGACCAACAAGCCCAGAGTCGCACAGAACATAAACAGACCTGACCAACAAGCCCAGAGTCACACAGAACAGAGACAGATCTGACCAACAAGCCCAGAGGCACACAGAACATAAACAGACCTGACCAACAAGCCCAGAGTCACACAGAACATAAACAGACCTGACCAACAAGCCCCGAGTCACACAGAACATAAACAGACCTGACCAACAAGCCCAGAGTCGCACAGAACATAAACAGACCTGACCAACAAGCCCAGAGTGACACAGAACATAAACAGACCTGACCAACAAGCCCAGAGGCACACAGAACAGAGACAGACCTGACCAACAAGCCCAGAGTCACACAGAACATAAACAGACCTGACCAACAATCCCAGAGGCACACAGAACACAAACAGACCTGACCAACAAGCCCAGAGTCACACAGAACATTAACAGACCTGACCAACAAGCCCAGAGTCACACAGAACATAAACAGACCTGACCAACAAGCCCAGAGGCACACAGAACATAAACAGACCTGACCAACAAGCCCAGAGTCACACAGAACAGAGACAGACCTGACCAACAAGCCCAGAGTCACACAGTACAGAGACAGACCTGACCAACAAGCCCAGAGTCACACAGAACAGAGACAGACCTGACCAACAAGCCCAGAGGCACACAGAACATAAACAGACCTGACCAACAAGCCCAGAGTCACACAGAACATAAACAGACCTGACAATAAGCCCCGAGTCACACAGAACATAAACAGACCTGACCAACAAGCCCAGAGTCGCACAGAACATAAACAGACCTGACCAACAAGCCCAGAGTGACACAGAACATAAACAGACCTGACCAACAAGCCCAGAGTCACACAGAACAGAGACAGACCTGACCAACAAGCCCAGAGTCACACAGTACAGAGACAGACCTGACCAACAAGCCCCGAGTCACACAGAACATAAACAGACCTGACCAACAAGCCCAGAGTCGCACAGAACATAAACAGACCTGACCAACAAGCCCAGAGTGACACAGAACATAAACAGACCTGACCAACAAGCCCAGAGGCACACAGAACAGAGACAGACCTGACATAAACAGACCTGACCAACAAGCCCAGAGTCACACAGAACATAAACAGACCTGACCAACAATCCCAGAGTCACACAGAACAGAAACAGACCTGACCAACAAGCCCAGAGTCACACAGAACATTAACAGACCTGACCAACAAGCCCAGAGTCACACAGAACATAAACAGACCTGACCAACAAGCCCAGAGGCACACAGAACATAAACAGACCTGACCAACAAGCCCAGAGTCACACAGAACAGAGACAGACCTGACCAACAAGCCCAGAGTCACACAGTACAGAGACAGACCTGACCAACAAGCCCAGAGTCACACAGAACAGAGACAGACCTGACCAACAAGCCCAGAGGCACACAGAACATAAACAGACCTGACCAACAAGCCCAGAGTCACACAGAACATAAACAGACCTGACAATAAGCCCCGAGTCACACAGAACATAAACAGACCTGACCAACAAGCCCAGAGTCGCACAGAACATAAACAGACCTGACCAACAAGCCCAGAGTGACACAGAACATAAACAGACCTGACCAACAAGCCCAGAGTCACACAGAACAGAGACAGACCTGACCAACAAGCCCAGAGTCACACAGTACAGAGACAGACCTGACCAACAAGCCCAGAGTCACACAGAACAGAGACAGATCTGACCAACAAGCCCAGAGGCACACAGAACATAAACAGACCTGACCAACAAGCCCAGAGTCACACAGAACATAAACAGACCTGACCAACAAGCCCCGAGTCACACAGAACATAAACAGACCTGACCAACAAGCCCAGAGTCGCACAGAACATAAACAGACCTGACCAACAAGCCCAGAGTGACACAGAACATAAACAGAGCTGACCAACAAGCCCAGAGGCACACAGAACAGAGACATACCTGACCAACAAGCCCAGAGTCACACAGACCATAAACAGACCTGACCAACAATCCCAGAGGCACACAGAACACAAACAGACCTGACCAACAAGCCCAGAGTCACACAGAACATTAACCGACCTGACCAACAAGCCCAGAGTCACACAGAACATAAACAGACCTGACCAACATGCCAAGAGGCACACAGAACAGAGACAGACCTGACCAACAAGCCCAGAGGCACACAGAACATAAACAGACCTGACCAACAAGCCCAGAGTTACACAGAACATAAACAGACCTGACCAACAAGCCCAGAGTCACACAGAACAGAGACAGACCTGACCAACAAGCCCAGAGGCACACAGAACAGATACAGATCTGACCAACAAGCCCAGAGGCACACAGAACATAAACAGACCTGACAAAACAAGCCCAGAGGCACACGGAACATAAACAGACCTGACCAACAAGCCCAGAGGCACACAGAACATAAACAGACCTGACAAAACAAGCCCAGAGGCACACAGAACATAAACAGACCTGACAAAACAAGCCCAGAGGCACACAGAACATAAACAGACCTGACCAACAAGCCCAGAGGCACACAGAACATAAACAGACCTGACAAAACAAGCCCAGAGGCACACAGAACATAAACAGACCTCACAAAACAAGCCCAGGGGCACACAGAACATAAACAGACCTGACAAAACAAGCCCAGAAGCACACAGAACATAAACAAACCTGACCAACAAGCCCAGAGTCACACAGAACAGAGACAGACCTGACTAACAAGCCCAGAGTCACACAGAACATAAACAGACCTGACCAACAAGCCCAGAGGCACACAGAACAGAGACAGACCTGACCAACAAGCCCAGAGGCACACAGAACATAAACAGACCTGACCAACAAGCCCAGAGGCACACAGAACAGAGACAGACCTGACCAACAAGCCCAGAGGCACACAGAACATAAACAGACCTGACAAAACAAGCCCAGAGTCACACAGAACAGAGACAGACCTGACCAACAAGCCCAGAGTCACACAGAACAGAGACAGGCCTGACAAAACAAGCCCAGAGGCACACAGAACATAAACAGACCTGACAAAACAAGCCCAGAGTCACACAGAACAGAGACAGACCTGACCAACAAGCCCAGAGTCACACAGAACATAAACAGACCTGACCAAACAAACCCAGAGTCACACAGAACAGAGACAGACCTGACCAACAAGCCCAGAGTCACACAGAACAGAGACAGACCTGACAAAACAAGCCCAGAGTCACACAGAACATAAACAGACCTGACCAACAAGCCCAGAGTCACACAGAACAGAGACAGACCTGACAAAACAAGCCCAGAGTCACACAGAACAGAGACAGACCTGACAAAACAAGCCCAGAGTCACACAGAACATAAACAGACCTGACCAACAAGCCCAGAGTCACACAGAACAGAGACAGACCTGACAAAACAAGCCCAGAGTCACACAGAACATAAACAGACCTGACCAACAAGCCCCGAGGCACACAGAACAGAGACAGACCTGACCAACAAGCCCAGAGTCACACAGTACATAAACAGACCTGACCAACAAGCCCCGAGGCACACAGAACAGAGACAGACCTGACAAAACAAGCCCAGAGGCACACAGAACATAAACAGACCTCACAAAACAAGCCCAGGGGCACACAGAACATAAACAGACCTGACAAAACAAGCCCAGAAGCACACAGAACATAAACAAACCTGACCAACAAGCCCAGAGTTACACAGAACAGAGACAGACCTGACTAACAAGCCCAGAGTCACACAGAACATAAACAGACCTGACCAACAAGCCCAGAGGCACACAGAACAGAGACAGACCTGACCAACAAGCCCAGAGGCACACAGAACATAAACAGACCTGACCAACAAGCCCAGAGGCACACAGAACAGAGACAGACCTGACCAACAAGCCCAGAGGCACACAGAACATAAACAGACCTGACAAAACAAGCCCAGAGTCACACAGAACAGAGACAGACCTGACCAACAAGCCCCGAGGCACACAGAACATAAACAGACCTGACAAAACAAGCCCAGAGTCACACAGAACAGAGACAGACCTGACAAAACAAGCCCAGAGGCACACAGAACATAAACAGACCTGACAAAACAAGCCCAGAGTCACACAGAACAGAGACAGACCTGACCAACAAGCCCAGAGTCACACAGAACAGAGACAGACCTGACAAAACAAGCCCAGAGTCACACAGAACAGAGACAGACCTGACCAACAAGCCCAGAGTCACACAGAACAGAGACAGACCTGACAAAACAAGCCCAGAGTCACACAGAACACAAACAGACCTGACCAACAAGCCCAGAGTCACACAGAACATAAACAGACCTGACCAAACAAGCCCAGAGTCACACAGAACAGAGACAGACCTGACCAACAAGCCCAGAGTCACACAGAACAGAGACAGACCTGACAAAACAAGCCCAGAGTCACACAGAACATAAACAGACCTGACCAACAAGCCCAGAGTCACACAGAACAGAGACAGACCTGACAAAACAAGCCCAGAGTCACACAGAACAGAGACAGACCTGACAAAACAAGCCCAGAGTCACACAGAACATAAACAGACCTGACCAACAAGCCCAGAGTCACACAGAACAGAGACAGACCTGACAAAACAAGCCCAGAGTCACACAGAACATAAACAGACCTGACCAACAAGCCCCGAGGCACACAGAACAGAGACAGACCTGACCAACAAGCCCAGAGTCACACAGTACATAAACAGACCTGACCAACAAGCCCCGAGGCACACAGAACAGAGACAGACCTGACAAAACAAGCCCAGAGGCACACAGAACATAAACAGACCTGACAAAACAAGCCCAGAGTCACACAGAACAGAGACAGACCTGACCAAACAAGCCCAGAGTCACACAGAACATAAACAGACCTGACCAAACAAGCCCAGAGTCACACAGAACAGAGACAGACCTGACCAACAAGCCCAGAGTCACACAGAACATAAACAGACCTGACCAAACAAGCCCAGAGTCACACAGAACAGAGACAGACCTGACAAAACAAGCCCAGAGTCACACAGAACATAAACAGACCTGACCAACAAGACCAGAGGCACACAGAACAGAGACAGACCTGACCAACAAGCCCAGAGTCACACAGAACATAAACAGACCTGACAAAACAAGCCCAGAGTCACCACTCCCCAGCGGGAGGAACAAAAAGGAGGTACAGTAGATGTTTTCCCTAAGCACTGATACAGGGTCAGATATTTTTATCCCCCTAATGATAAGGCTGGGATTATCAGTAAGGTAATGTTATCCTAGATCTGTGGTTAGGGGCGAGTTCTACCTGTGAGGAGAAAGCTCACCTCAGGGAGAAGAGAGACAGGCTAGACTACACACCACAGGACACAGTGATGGAGAGGACAAACGCATACGTGCACACACACTCACACACACAAATAGGGTGGGAAACGCCTTGCAAGGCCTGCAGCATGGAAATCCCTTGAAGAGAGAGATAAAAACTAGGACAAGGATCTCACATCTCTCTCTCTCTCTTTCTCTCTCAATCACACACACACACACACACACACACACACACACACACACACACACACACACACACACACACACACACACACACACACACACACACACACACACACACACACACACATATAGGAAAACAGATGACACACTTTCCTAGACTGTGCTCTCAACTCTGAGGGAACACCTCTCTGACTTTCTATACACGGCTGAGAGAGAGAGAGAGAGGGGGGGGGGGGGGAAGAGAGAGAACATACATCACAATTAGGATCTTGCTAAAAATACTTGAATCAGTTATAGAACCCTCTATGGTTGTGAAGTCTGGGGTTCACAAAGTAGGACAAACACCAAATTGAGACACTGCAAAATACCTGACCACTGTGACTGAACCAAAATTAAGAAAAGCTTTGACTATGATCATATTCAGTGAGTATAGCCTTGCTATTGAAAGAAGCCGCCATAGGCAGACTTGGCTCTCAAGAGAAGACAGAGTATGTACACAGTGCCCACAAAATTAAGTGGAAATGTATGACCATATTAGAGACATACATACTTCCCTCAGATTACACAGACCTACAAATAATTTGAAAGTAAATCCAATTCTGATAAACTCTCATATCTATTAGGGGAAATAGCACAGTGTGCCATCACAGCAGCAAGATTTGTGTCCTGTTGCCACAAGAAAAGGAGAACCAGTGAACAAATACAACCCATATTTATTTTCCCTTTCGTACGTCAACTATTCGCACAATGTTACAACACTGTACATAGACAATGATATAACATTTGAAATGTCTCTATTCTTTTGAAACTCTTTAATTGTAGTTTGTTTATTTCCCTTGCTTTGACAATAACAAAAAAAAGCCCTTTTGAATTGAATTGAGAGAGAAAAGGAGAGAGAGTGAAGAGAGAGAGGGGTGGAGCGGAAGTCAGCAGAATGATAAGGGACGAGGCATTCTGATATTAACATACTGTTAGAATGTACCCAGTGTTTCCCTAACAAGGTCTGATATTAACATACTGAATGTACCCAGTGTTTCTCTAACAAGGTCTGATATTAACGTACTGTTAGAATGTACCCAGTGTTTCTCTAACAAGGTCTGATATTAATATACTGAATGTACCCAGTGTTTCTCTAACAAGGTCTGATATTAACATACTGTTAGAATGTACCCAGTATTTCTCTAACAAGGTCTGATATTAACATACTGTTAGAATGTACCCAGTGTTTCTCTAACAGGTCTGATATTAACATACTGTTAGAATGCAAACAGTGTTTCTCTAACAAGGTCTGATATTAACATACTGTTAGAATGTACCCAGTGTATCCCTAACAAGGTCTGATATTAACATACTGTTAGAATGTACCCAGTGTCTCTCTAACAAGGTCTGATATTAACATACTGTTAGAATGTACCCAGTGTTTCCCTAACAGGGTCTGATATTAACATACTGTTAGAATGTACCCAGTGTTTCTCTAACAAGGTCTGATATTAACATACTGAATGTACCCAGTGTTTCTCTAACAAGGTCTGATATTAACGTACTGTTAGAATGTACCCAGTGTTTCCCTAACAAGGTCTGATATTAACATACTGAATGTACCCAGTGTTTCCCTAACAAGGTCTGATATTAACATACTGAATGTACCCAGTGTTTCTCTAACAAGGTCTGATATTAACATACTGTTAGAATGTACCCAGTGTTTCTCTAACAAGGTCTGATATTAACATACTGAATGTACCCAGTGTTTCTCTAACAAGGTCTGATATTAACATACTGAATGTACCCAGTGTTTCTCTAACAAGGTCTGATATTAACATACTGTTAGAATGTACCCAGTGTTTCTCTAACAAGGTCTGATATTAACATACTGAATGTACCCAGTGTTTCTCTAACAAGGTCTGATATTAACATACTGAATGTACCCAGTGTTTCTCTAACAAGGTCTGATATTAACATACTGAATGTACCCAGTGTTTCTCTAACAAGGTCTGATATTAACATACTGAATGTACCCAGTGTTTCTCTAACAAGGTCTGATATTAACATACTGAATGTACCCAGTGTTTCTCTAACAAGGTCTGATATTAACATACTGAATGTACCCAGTGTTTCTCTAACAAGGTCTGATATGAACATACTGTTAGAATGTACCCAGTGTTTCTCTAACAAGGTCTGATATTAATATACTGAATGTACCCAGTGTTTTCTCTAACAAGGTCTGATATTAACATACTGAATGTACCCAGTGTTTCTCTAACAAGGTCTGATATTAACATACTGTTAGAATGTACCCAGTGTTTCTCTAACAAGGTCTGATATTAACATACTGTTAGAATGTACCCAGTGTTTCCCTAACAAGGTCTGATATTAACATACTGTTAGAATGTACCCAGTGTTTCTCTAACAAGGTCTGATATTAACATACTGAATGTACCCAGTGTTTCTCTAACAAGGTCTGATATTAACATACTGTTAGAATGTACCCAGTGTTTCTCTAACAAGGTCTGATATTAATATACTGAATGTACCCAGTGTTTCTCTAACAAGGTCTGATATTAACATACTGAATGTACCCAGTGTTTCTCTAACAAGGTCTGATATTAACATACTGTTAGAATGTACCCAGTGTTTCTCTAACAAGGTCTGATATTAACATACTGAATGTACCCAGTGTTTCTCTAACAAGGTCTGATATTAACATACTGAATGTACCCAGTGTTTCTCTAACAAGGTCTGATATTAACATACTGAATGTACCCAGTGTTTCTCTAACAAGGTCTGATATTAACATACTGTTAGAATGTACCCAGTGTTTCTCTAACAAGGTCTGATATTAACATACTGTTAGAATGTACCCAGTGTTTCTCTAACAAGGTCTGATATTAACATACTATTAGAATGTACCCAGTGTTTCCCCAACAAGGTCTGATATTAACATACTGTTAGAATGTACCTAGTGTTTCTCTAACAAGGTCTGATATTAACATACTGTTAGAATGTACCCAGTGTTTCCCTAACAAGGTCTGATATTAACATACTGTTAGAATGTACCCAGTGTTTCTCTAACAAGGTCTGATATTAACATACTGAATGTACCCAGTGTTTCTCTAACAAGGTCTGATATTAACATACCGAATGTACCCAGTGTTTCTCTAACAAGGTCTGATATTAATATACTGAATGTACCCAGTGTTTCCCTAACAAGGTCTGATATTAACATACTGAAAGTACCCAGTGTTTCTCTAACAAGGTCTGATATTAACATACTGTTAGAATGTACCCAGTGTTTCTCTAACAAGGTATGATATTAACATACTGAATGTACCCAGTGTTTCTCTAACAGGTCTGATATTAACATACTGTTAGAATGTACCCAGTGTTTCTCTAACAAGGTCTGATATTAACATACTGAATGTACCCAGTGTTTCTCTAACAAGGTCTGATATTAACATACTGAATGTACCCAGTGTTTCTCTAACAAGGTCTGATATTAACATACTGTTAGAATGTACCCATTGTTTCTCTAACAAGGTCTGATATTAACATACTGTTAGAATGTACCCAGTGTTTCTCTAACAAGGTCTGATATTAACATACTGAATGTACCCAGTGTTTCTCTAACAAGGTCTGATATTAACATACTGAATGTACCCAGTGTTTCTCTAACAAGGTCTGATATTAACATACTGAATGTACCCAGTGTTTCTCTAACAAGGTCTGATATTAACATACTGAATGTACCCAGTGTTTCTCTAACAAGGTCTGATATGAACATACTGTTAGAATGTACCCAGTGTTTCTCTAACAAGGTCTGATATTAATATACTGAATGTACCCAGTGTTTTCTCTAACAAGGTCTGATATTAACATACTGAATGTACCCAGTGTTTCTCTAACAAGGTCTGATATTAACATACTGTTAGAATGTACCCAGTGTTTCTCTAACAAGGTCTGATATTATCATACTGTTAGAATGTACCCAGTGTTTCCCTAACAAGGTCTGATATTAACATACTGTTAGAATGTACCCAGTGTTTCTCTAACAAGGTCTGATATTAACATACTGAATGTACCCAGTGTTTCTCTAACAAGGTCTGATATTAACATACTGTTAGAATGTACCCAGTGTTTCTCTAACAAGGTCTGATATTAATATACTGAATGTACCCAGTGTTTCTCTAACAAGGTCTGATATTAACATACTGAATGTACCCAGTGTTTCTCTAACAAGGTCTGATATTAACATACTGTTAGAATGTACCCAGTGTTTCTCTAACAAGGTCTGATATTAACATACTGAATGTACCCAGTGTTTCTCTAACAAGGTCTGATATTAACATACTGTTAGAATGTCCCCAGTGTTTCTCTAACAAGGTCTGATATTAACATACTGTTAGAATGTACCCAGTGTTTCTCTAACAAGGTCTGATATTAACATACTGAATGTACCCAGTGTTTCTCTAACAAGGTCTGATATTAACATACTGAATGTACCCAGTGTTTCTCTAACAAGGTCTGATATTAACATACTGAATGTACCCAGTGTTTCTCTAACAAGGTCTGATATTAACATACTGTTAGAATGTACCCAGTGTTTCTCTAACAAGGTCTGATATTAACATACTGTTAGAATGTACCCAGTGTTTCTCTAACAAGGTCTGATATTAACATACTATTAGAATGTACCCAGTGTTTCCCCAACAAGGTCTGATATTAACATACTGTTAGAATGTACCTAGTGTTTCTCTAACAAGGTCTGATATTAACATACTGTTAGAATGTACCCAGTGTTTCCCTAACAAGGTCTGATATTAACATACTGTTAGAATGTACCCAGTGTTTCTCTAACAAGGTCTGATATTAACATACTGAATGTACCCAGTGTTTCTCTAACAAGGTCTGATATTAACATACCGAATGTACCCAGTGTTTCTCTAACAAGGTCTGATATTAACATACTGTTAGAATGTACCCAGTGTTTCTCTAACAAGGTCTGATATTAACATACTGAATGTACCCAGTGTTTCTCTAACAAGGTCTGATATTAACATACTGAATGTACCCAGTGTTTCTCTAACAAGGTCTGATATTAACATACTGAATGTACCCAGCGTTTCTCTAACAAGGTCTGATATTAACATACTGTTAGAATGTACCCAGTGTTTCTCTAACAAGGTCTGATATTAACATACTGTTAGAATGTACCCAGTGTTTCTCTAACAAGGTCTGATATTAACATACTATTAGAATGTACCCAGTGTTTCCCCAACAAGGTCTGATATTAACATACTGTTAGAATGTACCTAGTGTTTCTCTAACAAGGTCTGATATTAACATACTGTTAGAATGTACCCAGTGTTTCCCTAACAAGGTCTGATATTAACATACTGTTAGAATGTACCCAGTGTTTCTCTAACAAGGTCTGATATTAACATACTGAATGTACCCAGTGTTTCTCTAACAAGGTCTGATATTAACATACCGAATGTACCCAGTGTTTCTCTAACAAGGTCTGATATTAATATACTGAATGTACCCAGTGTTTCCCTAACAAGGTCTGATATTAACATACTGAAAGTACCCAGTGTTTCTCTAACAAGGTCTGATATTAACATACTGTTAGAATGTACCCAGTGTTTCTCTAACAAGGTATGATATTAACATACTGAATGTACCCAGTGTTTCTCTAACAAGGTCTGATATTAACATACTGTTAGAATGTACCCAGTGTTTCTCTAACAAGGTCTGATATTAACATACTGAATGTACCCAGTGTTTCTCTAACAAGGTCTGATATTAACATACTGAATGTACCCAGTGTTTCTCTAACAAGGTCTGATATTAACATACTGTTAGAATGTACCCATTGTTTCTCTAAAAAGGTCTGATATTAACATACTGTTAGAATGTACCCAGTGTTTCTCTAACAAGGTCTGATATTAATATACTGAATGTACCCAGTGTTTCTCTAACAAGGTCTGATATTAACATACTGTTAGAATGTCCCCAGTGTTTCTCTAACAAGGTCTGATATTAACATACTGTTAGAATGTACCCAGTGTTTCTCTAACAAGGTCTGATATTAACATACTGAATGTACCCAGTGTTTCTCTAACAAGGTCTGATATTAACATACTGAATGTACCCAGTGTTTCTCTAACAAGGTCTGATATTAACATACTGTTAGAATGTACCCAGTGTTTTTCTAACAAGGTCTGATATTAACATACTGTTAGAATGTACCCAGTGTTTCTCTAACAAGGTCTGATATTAACATACTATTAGAATGTACCCAGTGTTTCCCCAACAAGGTCTGATATTAACATACTGTTAGAATGTACCCAGTGTTTCTCTAACAAGGTCTGATATTAACATACTGTTAGAATGTACCCAGTGTTTCCCTAACAAGGTCTGATATTAACATACTGTTAGAATGTACCCAGTGTTTCTCTAACAAGGTCTGATATTAACATACTGAATGTACCCAGTGTTTCTCTAACAAGGTCTGATATTAACATACCGAATGTACCCAGTGTTTCTCTAACAAGGTCTGATATTAATATACTGAATGTACCCAGTGTTTCCCTAACAAGGTCTGATATTAACATACTGAAAGTACCCAGTGTTTCTCTAACAAGGTCTGATATTAACATACTGTTAGAATGTACCCAGTGTTTCTCTAACAAGGCATGATATTAACATACTGAATGTACCCAGTGTTTCTCTAACAAGGTCTGATATTAACATACTGTTAGAATGTACCCAGTGTTTCTCTAACAAGGTCTGATATTAATATACTGAATGTACCCAGTGTTTCTCTAACAAGGTCTGATATTAACATACTGAATGTAACCAGTGTTTCTCTAACAAGGTCTGATATTAACATACTGAATGTACCCAGTGTTTCTCTAACAAGGTCTGATATTAACATACTGAATGTACCCAGTGTTTCTCTAACAAGGCATGATATTAACATACTGAATGTACCCAGTGTTTCTCTAACAAGGTCTGATATTAACATACTGTTAGAATGTACCCAGTGTTTCTCTAACAAGGTCTGATATTAATATACTGAATGTACCCAGTGTTTCTCTAACAAGGTCTGATATTAACACACTGAATGTACCCAGTGTTTCTCTAACAAGGTCTGATATTAACATACTGAATGTACCCAGTGTTTCTCTAACAAGGTCTGATATTAATATACTGAATGTACCCAGTGTTTCTCTAACAAGGTCTGATATTAACATACTGAATGTACCCAGTGTTTCTCTAACAAGGTCTGATATTAACATACTGAATGTACCCAGTGTTTCTCTAACAAGGTCTGATATTAACATACTGAATGTACCCAGTGTTTCTCTAACAAGGTCTGATATTAACATACTGTTAGAATGTACCCAGTGTTTCTCTAACAAGGTCTGATATTAACATACTGTTAGAATGTACCCAGTGTTTCTCTAACAAGGTCTGATATTAACATACTATTAGAATGTACCCAGTGTTTCCCCAACAAGGTCTGATATTAACATACTGTTAGAATGTACCCAGTGTTTCTCTAACAAGGTCTGATATTAACATACTGTTAGAATCTACCCAGTGTTTCCCTAACAAGGTCTGATATTAACATACTGTTAGAATGTACCCAGTGTTTCTCTAACAAGGTCTGATATTAACATACTGAATGTACCCAGTGTTTCTCTAACAAGGTCTGATATTAACATACCGAATGTACCCAGTGTTTCTCTAACAAGGTCTGATATTAATATACTGAATGTACCCAGTGTTTCCCTAACAAGGTCTGATATTAACATACTGAAAGTACCCAGTGTTTCTCTAACAAGGTCTGATATTAACATACTGTTAGAATGTACCCAGTGTTTCTCTAACAAGGTATGATATTAACATACTGAATGTACCCAGTGTTTCTCTAACAAGGTCTGATATTAACATACTGTTAGAATGTCCCCAGTGTTTCTCTAACAAGGTCTGATATTAACATACTGTTAGAATGTACCCAGTGTTTCTCTAACAAGGTCTGATATTAACATACTGAATGTACCCAGTGTTTCTCTAACAAGGTCTGATATTAACATACTGAATGTACCCAGTGTTTCTCTAACAAGGTCTGATATTAACATACTGTTAGAATGTACCCAGTGTTTCTCTAACAAGGTCTGATATTAACATACTGTTAGAATGTACCCAGTGTTTCTCTAACAAGGTCTGATATTAACATACTATTAGAATGTACCCAGTGTTTCCCCAACAAGGTCTGATATTAACATACTGTTAGAATGTACCCAGTGTTTCTCTAACAAGGTCTGATATTAACATACTGTTAGAATGTACCCAGTGTTTCCCTAACAAGGTCTGATATTAACATACTGTTAGAATGTACCCAGTGTTTCTCTAACAAGGTCTGATATTAACATACTGAATGTACACCGTGTTTCTCTAACAAGGTCTGATATTAACATACCGAATGTACCCAGTGTTTCTCTAACAAGGTCTGATATTAATATACTGAATGTACCCAGTGTTTCCCTAACAAGGTCTGATATTAACATACTGAAAGTACCCAGTGTTTCTCTAACAAGGTCTGATATTAACATACTGTTAGAATGTACCCAGTGTTTCTCTAACAAGGCATGATATTAACATACTGAATGTACCCAGTGTTTCTCTAACAAGGTCTGATATTAACATACTGTTTGAATGTACCCAGTGTTTCTCTAACAAGGTCTGATATTAACATACTGAATGTACCCAGTGTTTCTCTAACAAGGCCTGATATTAACATACTGAATGTACCCAGTGTTTCTCTAACAAGGTCTGATATTAACATACTGTTAGAATGTACCCATTGTTTCTCTAACAAGGTCTGATATTAACATACTGTTAGAATGTACCCAGTGTTTCTCTAACAAGGTCTGATATTAATATACTGAATGTACCCAGTGTTTCTCTAACAAGGTCTGATATTAACATACTGAATGTACCCAGTGTTTCTCTAACAAGGTCTGATATTAACACACTGAATGTACCCAGTGTTTCTCTAACAAGGTCTGATATTAACATACTGAATGTACCCAGTGTTTCTCTAACAAGGTCTGATATTAATATACTGAATGTACCCAGTGTTTCTCTAACAAGGTCTGATATTAACATACTGAATGTACCCAGTGTTTCTCTAACAAGGTCTGATATTAACATACTGAATGTACCCAGTGTTTCTCTAACAAGGTCTGATATTAACATACTGAATGTACCCAGTGTTTCTCTAACAAGGTCTGATATTAACATACTGTTAGAATGTACCCAGTGTTTCTCTAACAAGGTCTGATATTAACATACTGTTAGAATGTACCCAGTGTTTCTCTAACAAGGTCTGATATTAACATACTATTAGAATGTACCCAGTGTTTCCCCAACAAGGTCTGATATTAACATACTGTTAGAATGTACCCAGTGTTTCTCTAACAAGGTCTGATATTAACATACTGTTAGAATCTACCCAGTGTTTCCCTAACAAGGTCTGATATTAACATACTGTTAGAATGTACCCAGTGTTTCTCTAACAAGGTCTGATATTAACATACTGAATGTACCCAGTGTTTCTCTAACAAGGTCTGATATTAACATACCGAATGTACCCAGTGTTTCTCTAACAAGGTCTGATATTAATATACTGAATGTACCCAGTGTTTCCCTAACAAGGTCTGATATTAACATACTGAAAGTACCCAGTGTTTCTCTAACAAGGTCTGATATTAACATACTGTTAGAATGTACCCAGTGTTTCTCTAACAAGGTATGATATTAACATACTGAATGTACCCAGTGTTTCTCTAACAAGGTCTGATATTAACATACTGTTAGAATGTACCCAGTGTTTCTCTAACAAGGTCTGATATTAACATACTGAATGTACCCAGTGTTTCTCTAACAAGGTCTGATATTAACATACTGAATGTACCCAGTGTTTCTCTAACAAGGTCTGATATGAACATACTGTTAGAATGTACCCAGTGTTTCTCTAACAAGGTCTGATATTAATATACTGAATGTACCCAGTGTTTTCTCTAACAAGGTCTGATATTAACATACTGAATGTACCCAGTGTTTCTCTAACAAGGTCTGATATTAACATACTGTTAGAATGTACCCAGTGTTTCTCTAACAAGGTCTGATATTAACATACTGTTAGAATGTACCCAGTGTTTCCCTAACAAGGTCTGATATTAACATACTGTTAGAATGTACCCAGTGTTTCTCTAACAAGGTCTGATATTAACATACTGAATGTACCCAGTGTTTCTCTAACAAGGTCTGATATTAACATACTGTTAGAATGTACCCAGTGTTTCTCTAACAAGGTCTGATATTAATATACTGAATGTACCCAGTGTTTCTCTAACAAGGTCTGATATTAACATACTGAATGTACCCAGTGTTTCTCTAACAAGGTCTGATATTAACATACTGTTAGAATGTACCCAGTGTTTCTCTAACAAGGTCTGATATTAACATACTGAATGTACCCAGTGTTTCTCTAACAAGGTCTGATATTAACATACTGTTAGAATGTCTCCAGTGTTTCTCTAACAAGGTCTGATATTAACATACTGTTAGAATGTACCCAGTGTTTCTCTAACAAGGTCTGATATTAACATACTGAATGTACCCAGTGTTTCTCTAACAAGGTCTGATATTAACATACTGAATGTACCCAGTGTTTCTCTAACAAGGTCTGATATTAACATACTGAATGTACCCAGTGTTTCTCTAACAAGGTCTTATATTAACATACTGTTAGAATGTACCCAGTGTTTCTCTAACAAGGTCTGATATTAACATACTGTTAGAATGTACCCAGTGTTTCTCTAACAAGGTCTGATATTAACATACTATTAGAATGTACCCAGTGTTTCCCCAACAAGGTCTGATATTAACATACTGTTAGAATGTACCCAGTGTTTCTCTAACAAGGTCTGATATTAACATACTGTTAGAATCTACCCAGTGTTTCCCTAACAAGGTCTGATATTAACATACTGTTAGAATGTACCCAGTGTTTCTCTAACAAGGTCTGATATTAACATACTGAATGTACCCAGTGTTTCTCTAACAAGGTCTGATATTAACATACCGAATGTACCCAGTGTTTCTCTAACAAGGTCTGATATTAATATACTGAATGTACCCAGTGTTTCCCTAACAAGGTCTGATATTAACATACTGAAAGTACCCAGTGTTTCTCTAACAAGGTCTGATATTAACATACTGTTAGAATGTACCCAGTGTTTCTCTAACAAGGTATGATATTAACATACTGAATGTACCCAGTGTTTCTCTAACAAGGTCTGATATTAACATACTGTTAGAATGTACCCAGTGTTTCTCTAACAAGGTCTGATATTAACATACTGAATGTACCCAGTGTTTCTCTAACAAGGTCTGATATTAACATACTGAATGTACCCAGTGTTTCTCTAACAAGGTCTGATATGAACATACTGTTAGAATGTACCCAGTGTTTCTCTAACAAGGTCTGATATTAATATACTGAATGTACCCAGTGTTTTCTCTAACAAGGTCTGATATTAACATACTGAATGTACCCAGTGTTTCTCTAACAAGGTCTGATATTAACATACTGTTAGAATGTACCCAGTGTTTCTCTAACAAGGTCTGATATTAACATACTGTTAGAATGTACCCAGTGTTTCCCTAACAAGGTCTGATATTAACATACTGTTAGAATGTACCCAGTGTTTCTCTAACAAGGTCTGATATTAACATACTGAATGTACCCAGTGTTTCTCTAACAAGGTCTGATATTAACATACTGTTAGAATGTACCCAGTGTTTCTCTAACAAGGTCTGATATTAATATACTGAATGTACCCAGTGTTTCTCTAACAAGGTCTGATATTAACATACTGAATGTACCCAGTGTTTCTCTAACAAGGTCTGATATTAACATACTGTTAGAATGTACCCAGTGTTTCTCTAACAAGGTCTGATATTAACATACTGAATGTACCCAGTGTTTCTCTAACAAGGTCTGATATTAACATACTGTTAGAATGTCTCCAGTGTTTCTCTAACAAGGTCTGATATTAACATACTGTTAGAATGTACCCAGTGTTTCTCTAACAAGGTCTGATATTAACATACTGAATGTACCCAGTGTTTCTCTAACAAGGTCTGATATTAACATACTGAATGTACCCAGTGTTTCTCTAACAAGGTCTGATATTAACATACTGAATGTACCCAGTGTTTCTCTAACAAGGTCTTATATTAACATACTGTTAGAATGTACCCAGTGTTTCTCTAACAAGGTCTGATATTAACATACTGTTAGAATGTACCCAGTGTTTCTCTAACAAGGTCTGATATTAACATACTATTAGAATGTACACAGTGTTTCCCCAACAAGGTCTGATATTAACATACTGTTAGAATGTACCTAGTGTTTCTCTAACAAGGTCTGATATTAACATACTGTTAGAATGTACCCAGTGTTTCCCTAACAAGGTCTGATATTAACATACTGTTAGAATGTACCCAGTGTTTCTCTAACAAGGTCTGATATTAACATACTGAATGTACCCAGTGTTTCTCTAACAAGGTCTGATATTAACATACCGAATGTACCCAGTGTTTCTCTAACAAGGTCTGATATTAATATACTGAATGTACCCAGTGTTTCCCTAACAAGGTCTGATATTAACATACTGAAAGTACCCAGTGTTTCTCTAACAAGGTCTGATATTAACATACTGTTAGAATGTACCCAGTGTTTCTCTAACAAGGTATGATATTAACATACTGAATGTACCCAGTGTTTCTCTAACAGGTCTGATATTAACATACTGTTAGAATGTACCCAGTGTTTCTCTAACAAGGTCTGATATTAACATACTGAATGTACCCAGTGTTTCTCTAACAAGGTCTGATATTAACATACTGAATGTACCCAGTGTTTCTCTAACAAGGTCTGATATTAACATACTGTTAGAATGTACCCATTGTTTCTCTAACAAGGTCTGATATTAACATACTGTTAGAATGTACCCAGTGTTTCTCTAACAAGGTCTGATATTAACATACTGAATGTACCCAGTGTTTCTCTAACAAGGTCTGATATTAACATACTGAATGTACCCAGTGTTTCTCTAACAAGGTCTGATATTAACATACTGAATGTACCCAGTGTTTCTCTAACAAGGTCTGATATTAACATACTGAATGTACCCAGTGTTTCTCTAACAAGGTCTGATATTAACATACTGAATGTACCCAGTGTTTCTCTAACAAGGTCTGATATTAACATACTGAATGTACCCAGTGTTTCTCTAACAAGGTCTGATATGAACATACTGTTAGAATGTACCCAGTGTTTCTCTAACAAGGTCTGATATTAATATACTGAATGTACCCAGTGTTTTCTCTAACAAGGTCTGATATTAACATACTGAATGTACCCAGTGTTTCTCTAACAAGGTCTGATATTAACATACTGTTAGAATGTACCCAGTGTTTCTCTAACAAGGTCTGATATTAACATACTGTTAGAATGTACCCAGTGTTTCCCTAACAAGGTCTGATATTAACATACTGTTAGAATGTACCCAGTGTTTCTCTAACAAGGTCTGATATTAACATACTGAATGTACCCAGTGTTTCTCTAACAAGGTCTGATATTAACATACTGTTAGAATGTACCCAGTGTTTCTCTAACAAGGTCTGATATTAATATACTGAATGTACCCAGTGTTTCTCTAACAAGGTCTGATATTAACATACTGAATGTACCCAGTGTTTCTCTAACAAGGTCTGATATTAACATACTGTTAGAATGTACCCAGTGTTTCTCTAACAAGGTCTGATATTAACATACTGAATGTACCCAGTGTTTCTCTAACAAGGTCTGATATTAACATACTGTTAGAATGTCCCCAGTGTTTCTCTAACAAGGTCTGATATTAACATACTGTTAGAATGTACCCAGTGTTTCTCTAACAAGGTCTGATATTAACATACTGAATGTACCCAGTGTTTCTCTAACAAGGTCTGATATTAACATACTGAATGTACCCAGTGTTTCTCTAACAAGGTCTGATATTAACATACTGAATGTACCCAGTGTTTCTCTAACAAGGTCTGATATTAACATACTGTTAGAATGTACCCAGTGTTTCTCTAACAAGGTCTGATATTAACATACTGTTAGAATGTACCCAGTGTTTCTCTAACAAGGTCTGATATTAACATACTATTAGAATGTACCCAGTGTTTCCCCAACAAGGTCTGATATTAACATACTGTTAGAATGTACCTAGTGTTTCTCTAACAAGGTCTGATATTAACATACTGTTAGAATGTACCCAGTGTTTCCCTAACAAGGTCTGATATTAACATACTGTTAGAATGTACCCAGTGTTTCTCTAACAAGGTCTGATATTAACATACTGAATGTACCCAGTGTTTCTCTAACAAGGTCTGATATTAACATACCGAATGTACCCAGTGTTTCTCTAACAAGGTCTGATATTAATATACTGAATGTACCCAGTGTTTCCCTAACAAGGTCTGATATTAACATACTGAAAGTACCCAGTGTTTCTCTAACAAGGTCTGATATTAACATACTGTTAGAATGTACCCAGTGTTTCTCTAACAAGGTATGATATTAACATACTGAATGTACCCAGTGTTTCTCTAACAAGGTCTGATATTAACATACTGTTAGAATGTACCCAGTGTTTCTCTAACAAGGTCTGATATTAACATACTGAATGTACCCAGTGTTTCTCTAACAAGGTCTGATATTAACATACTGAATGTACCCAGTGTTTCTCTAACAAGGTCTGATATTAACATACTGTTAGAATGTACCCATTGTTTCTCTAAAAAGGTCTGATATTAACATACTGTTAGAATGTACCCAGTGTTTCTCTAACAAGGTCTGATATTAATATACTGAATGTACCCAGTGTTTCTCTAACAAGGTCTGATATTAACATACTGTTAGAATGTCCCCAGTGTTTCTCTAACAAGGTCTGATATTAACATACTGTTAGAATGTACCCAGTGTTTCTCTAACAAGGTCTGATATTAACATACTGAATGTACCCAGTGTTTCTCTAACAAGGTCTGATATTAACATACTGAATGTACCCAGTGTTTCTCTAACAAGGTCTGATATTAACATACTGTTAGAATGTACCCAGTGTTTCTCTAACAAGGTCTGATATTAACATACTGTTAGAATGTACCCAGTGTTTCTCTAACAAGGTCTGATATTAACATACTATTAGAATGTACCCAGTGTTTCCCCAACAAGGTCTGATATTAACATACTGTTAGAATGTACCCAGTGTTTCTCTAACAAGGTCTGATATTAACATACTGTTAGAATGTACCCAGTGTTTCCCTAACAAGGTCTGATATTAACATACTGTTAGAATGTACCCAGTGTTTCTCTAACAAGGTCTGATATTAACATACTGAATGTACCCAGTGTTTCTCTAACAAGGTCTGATATTAACATACCGAATGTACCCAGTGTTTCTCTAACAAGGTCTGATATTAATATACTGAATGTACCCAGTGTTTCCCTAACAAGGTCTGATATTAACATACTGAAAGTACCCAGTGTTTCTCTAACAAGGTCTGATATTAACATACTGTTAGAATGTACCCAGTGTTTCTCTAACAAGGCATGATATTAACATACTGAATGTACCCAGTGTTTCTCTAACAAGGTCTGATATTAACATACTGTTAGAATGTACCCAGTGTTTCTCTAACAAGGTCTGATATTAACATACTGAATGTACCCAGTGTTTCTCTAACAAGGTCTGATATTAACATACTGAATGTACCCAGTGTTTCTCTAACAAGGTCTGATATTAACATACTGTTAGAATGTACCCATTGTTTCTCTAACAAGGTCTGATATTAACATACTGTTAGAATGTACCCAGTGTTTCTCTAACAAGGTCTGATATTAATATACTGAATGTACCCAGTGTTTCTCTAACAAGGTCTGATATTAACATACTGAATGTACCCAGTGTTTCTCTAACAAGGTCTGATATTAACACACTGAATGTACCCAGTGTTTCTCTAACAAGGTCTGATATTAACATACTGAATGTACCCAGTGTTTCTCTAACAAGGTCTGATATTAATATACTGAATGTACCCAGTGTTTCTCTAACAAGGTCTGATATTAACATACTGAATGTACCCAGTGTTTCTCTAACAAGGTCTGATATTAACATACTGAATGTACCCAGTGTTTCTCTAACAAGGTCTGATATTAACATACTGAATGTACCCAGTGTTTCTCTAACAAGGTCTGATATTAACATACTGTTAGAATGTACCCAGTGTTTCTCTAACAAGGTCTGATATTAACATACTGTTAGAATGTACCCAGTGTTTCTCTAACAAGGTCTGATATTAACATACTATTAGAATGTACCCAGTGTTTCCCCAACAAGGTCTGATATTAACATACTGTTAGAATGTACCCAGTGTTTCTCTAACAAGGTCTGATATTAACATACTGTTAGAATCTACCCAGTGTTTCCCTAACAAGGTCTGATATTAACATACTGTTAGAATGTACCCAGTGTTTCTCTAACAAGGTCTGATATTAACATACTGAATGTACCCAGTGTTTCTCTAACAAGGTCTGATATTAACATACCGAATGTACCCAGTGTTTCTCTAACAAGGTCTGATATTAATATACTGAATGTACCCAGTGTTTCCCTAACAAGGTCTGATATTAACATACTGAAAGTACCCAGTGTTTCTCTAACAAGGTCTGATATTAACATACTGTTAGAATGTACCCAGTGTTTCTCTAACAAGGTATGATATTAACATACTGAATGTACCCAGTGTTTCTCTAACAAGGTCTGATATTAACATACTGTTAGAATGTACCCAGTGTTTCTCTAACAAGGTCTGATATTAACATACTGAATGTACCCAGTGTTTCTCTAACAAGGTCTGATATTAACATACTGTTAGAATGTACCCAGTGTTTCTCTAACAAGGTCTGATATTAACATACTGTTAGAATGTACCCATTGTTTCTCTAACAAGGTCTGATATTAACATACTGTTAGAATGTACCCAGTGTTTCTCTAACAAGGTCTGATATTAACATACTGAATGTACCCAGTGTTTCTCTAACAAGGTCTGATATTAACATACTGAATGTACCCAGTGTTTCTCTAACAAGGTCTGATATTAACATACTGTTAGAATGTACCCAGTGTTTCTCTAACAAGGTCTGATATTAACATACTGTTAGAATGTACCCAGTGTTTCCCTAACAAGGTCTGATATTAATATACTGAATGTACCCCGTGTTTCTCTAACAAGGTCTGATATTAACATACTGAATGTACCCAGTGTTTCTCTAACAAGGTCTGATATTAACATACTGAATGTACCCAGTGTTTCTCTAACAAGGTCTGATATTAATATACTGAATGTACCCAGTGTTTCTCTAACAAGGTCTGAAATTAACATACTGAATGTACCCAGTGTTTCTCTAACACGGTCTGATATTAACATACTGTTAGAATATACCCAGTGTTTCTCTAACAAGGTCTGATATTAACATACTGAATGTACCCAGTGTTTCTCTAACAAGGTCTGATATTAACATACTGTTAGAATGTACCCAGTGTTTCTCTAACAAGGTCTGATATTAACATACTGTTAGAATGTAACCAGTGTTTCTCTAACAAGGTCTGATATTAACATACTGAATGTACCCAGTGTTTCCCTAACAAGGTCTGATATTAACATACTGTTAGAATGTACCCAGTGTTTCCCTAACAAGGTCTGATATTAACATACTGAATGTACCCAGTGTTTCTCTAACAAGGTCTGATATTAACATACTGTTAGAATGTACCCAGTGTTTCTCTAACAAGGTCTGATATTAACATACTGTTAGAATGTACCCAGTGTTTCTCTAACAAGGTCTGATATTAACATACTGAATGTACCCAGTGTTTCTCTAACAAGGTCTGATATTAACATACTGTTAGAATGTACCCAGTGTTTCTCTAACAAGGTCTGATATTAACATACTGTTAGAATGTACCCATTGTTTCTCTAACAAGGTCTGATATTAACATACTGTTAGAATGTACCCAGTGTTTCTCTAACAAGGTCTGATATTAACATACTGAATGTACCCAGTGTTTCTCTAACAAGGTCTGATATTAACATACTGAATGTACCCAGTGTTTCTCTAACAAGGTCTGATATTAACATACTGTTAGAATGTACCCAGTGTTTCTCTAACAAGGTCTGATATTAACATACTGTTAGAATGTACCCAGTGTTTCCCTAACAAGGTCTGATATTAATATACTGAATGTACCCCGTGTTTCTCTAACAAGGTCTGATATTAACATACTGAATGTACCCAGTGTTTCTCTAACAAGGTCTGATATTAACATACTGAATGTACCCAGTGTTTCTCTAACAAGGTCTGATATTAATATACTGAATGTACCCAGTGTTTCTCTAACAAGGTCTGAAATTAACATACTGAATGTACCCAGTGTTTCTCTAACACGGTCTGATATTAACATACTGTTAGAATATACCCAGTGTTTCTCTAACAAGGTCTGATATTAACATACTGAATGTACCCAGTGTTTCTCTAACAAGGTCTGATATTAACATACTGTTAGAATGTACCCAGTGTTTCTCTAACAAGGTCTGATATTAACATACTGTTAGAATGTAACCAGTGTTTCTCTAACAAGGTCTGATATTAACATACTGAATGTACCCAGTGTTTCCCTAACAAGGTCTGATATTAACATACTGTTAGAATGTACCCAGTGTTTCCCTAACAAGGTCTGATATTAACATACTGAATGTACCCAGTGTTTCTCTAACAAGGTCTGATATTAACATACTGTTAGAATGTACCCAGTGTTTCTCTAACAAGGTCTGATATTAACATACTGTTAGAATGTACCCAGTGTTTCCCTAACAAGGTCTGATATTAACATACTGTTAGAATGTACCCAGTGTTTCTCTAACAAGGTCTGATATTAACATACTGAATGTACCCAGTGTTTCTCTAACAAGGTCTGATATTAACATACTGTTAGAATGTACCCAGTGTTTCTCTAACAAGGTCTGATATTAACATACTGTTAGAATGTACCCAGTGTTTCTCTAACAAGGTCTGATATTAACATACTGAATGTACCCAGTGTTTCTCTAACAAGGTCTGATATTAACATACTGAATGTACCCAGTGTTTCTCTAACAAGGCCTGATATTAACATACTGTTAGAATGTACCCAGTGTTTCTCTAACAAGGTCTGATATTAACATACTGAATGTACCCAGTGTTTCTCTAACAAGGTCTGATATTAACATACTGAATGTACCCAGTGTTTCTCTAACAAGGTCTGATATTAACATACTGAATGTACCCAGTGTTTCTCTAACAAGGTCTGATATTAACATACTGAATGTACCCAGTGTTTCTCTAACAAGGTCTGATATTAACATACTGAATGTACCCAGTGTTTCTCTAACAAGGTCTGATATTAACATACTGAATGTACCCAGTGTTTCTCTAACAAGGTCTGATATGAACATACTGTTAGAATGTACCCAGTGTTTCTCTAACAAGTTCTGATATTAATATACTGAATGTACCCAGTGTTTCTCTAACAAGGTCTGATATTAACATACTGTTAGAATGTACCCAGTGTTTCTCTAACAAGGTCTGATATTAATATACTGAATGTACCCAGTGTTTCCCTAACAAGGTCTGATATTAACATACTGAAAGTACCCAGTGTTTCTCTAACAAGGTCTGATATTAACATACTGTTAGAATGTACCCAGTGTTTCTCTAACAAGGTATGATATTAACATACTGAATGTACCCAGTGTTTCTCTAACAAGGTCTGATATTAACATACTGTTAGAATGTACCCAGTGTTTCTCTAACAAGGTCTGATATTAACATACTGAATGTACCCAGTGTTTCTATAACAAGGTCTGATATTAACATACTGTTAGAATGTACCCAGTGTTTCTCTAACAAGGTCTGATATTAACATACTGTTAGAATGTACCCATTGTTTCTCTAACAAGGTCTGATATTAACATACTGTTAGAATGTACCCAGTGTTTCTCTAACAAGGTCTGATATTAACATACTGAATGTACCCAGTGTTTCTCTAACAAGGTCTGATATTAACATACTGAATGTACCCAGTGTTTCTCTAACAAGGTCTGATATTAACATACTGTTAGAATGTACCCAGTGTTTCTCTAACAAGGTCTGATATTAACATACTGTTAGAATGTACCCAGTGTTTCCCTAACAAGGTCTGATATTAATATACTGAATGTACCCCGTGTTTCTCTAACAAGGTCTGATATTAACATACTGAATATACCCAGTGTTTCTCTAACAAGGTCTGATATTAATATACTGAATGTACCCAGTGTTTCTCTAACAAGGTCTGATATTAACATACTGTTAGAATGTACCCAGTGTTTCTCTAACAAGGTCTGATATTAACATACTGTTAGAATGTACCCAGTGTTTCCCTAACAAGGTCTGATATTAACATACTGTTAGAATGTACCCAGTGTTTCTCTAACAAGGTCTGATATTAACATACTGAATGTACCCAGTGTTTCTCTAACAAGGTCTGATATTAACATACCGAATGTACACAGTGTTTCTCTAACAAGGTCTGATATTAATATACTGAATGTACCCAGTGTTTCCCTAACAAGGTCTGATATTAACATACTGAAAGTACCCAGTGTTTCTCTAACAAGGTCTGATATTAACATACTGTTAGAATGTACCCAGTGTTTCTCTAACAAGGCATGATATTAACATACTGAATGTACCCAGTGTTTCTCTAACAAGGTCTGATATTAACATACTGTTAGAATGTACCCAGTGTTTCTCTAACAAGGTCTGATATTAACATACTGAATGCACCCAGTGTTTCTCTAACAAGGTCTGATATTAACATACTGAATGTACCCAGTGTTTCTCTAACAAGGTCTGATATTAACATACTGTTAGAATGTACCCATTGTTTCTCTAACAAGGTCTGATATTAACATACTGTTAGAATGTACCCAGTGTTTCTCTAACAAGGTCTGATATTAATATACTGAATGTACCCAGTGTTTCTCTAACAAGGTCTGATATTAACATACTGAATGTACCCAGTGTTTCTCTAACAAGGTCTGATATTAACACACTGAATGTACCCAGTGTTTCTCTAACAAGGTCTGATATTAACATACTGAATGTACCCAGTGTTTCTCTAACAAGGTCTGATATTAATATACTGAATGTACCCAGTGTTTCTCTAACAAGGTCTGATATTAACATACTGAATGTACCCAGTGTTTCTCTAACAAGGTCTGATATTAACATACTGAATGTACCCAGTGTTTCTCTAACAAGGTCTGATATTAACATACTGAATGTACCCAGTGTTTCTCTAACAAGGTCTGATATTAACATACTGTTAGAATGTACCCAGTGTTTCTCTAACAAGGTCTGATATTAACATACTGTTAGAATGTACCCAGTGTTTCTCTAACAAGGTCTGATATTAACATACTATTAGAATGTACCCAGTGTTTCCCCAACAAGGTCTGATATTAACATACTGTTAGAATGTACCCAGTGTTTCTCTAACAAGGTCTGATATTAACATACTGTTAGAATCTACCCAGTGTTTCCCTAACAAGGTCTGATATTAACATACTGTTAGAATGTACCCAGTGTTTCTCTAACAAGGTCTGATATTAACATACTGAATGTACCCAGTGTTTCTCTAACAAGGTCTGATATTAACATACCGAATGTACCCAGTGTTTCTCTAACAAGGTCTGATATTAATATACTGAATGTACCCAGTGTTTCCCTAACAAGGTCTGATATTAACATACTGAAAGTACCCAGTGTTTCTCTAACAAGGTCTGATATTAACATACTGTTAGAATGTACCCAGTGTTTCCCTAACAAGGTCTGATATTAACATACTGAATGTACCCAGTGTTTCTCTAACAAGGTCTGATATTAACATACTGTTAGAATGTACCCAGTGTTTCTCTAACAAGGTCTGATATTAACATACTGTTAGAATGTACCCAGTGTTTCTCTAACAAGGTCTGATATTAACATACTGAATGTACCCAGTGTTTCTCTAACAAGGTCTGATATTAACATACTGTTAGAATGTACCCAGTGTTTCTCTAACAAGGTCTGATATTAACATACTGTTAGAATGTACCCATTGTTTCTCTAACAAGGTCTGATATTAACATACTGTTAGAATGTACCCAGTGTTTCTCTAACAAGGTCTGATATTAACATACTGAATGTACCCAGTGTTTCTCTAACAAGGTCTGATATTAACATACTGAATGTACCCAGTGTTTCTCTAACAAGGTCTGATATTAACATACTGTTAGAATGTACCCAGTGTTTCTCTAACAAGGTCTGATATTAACATACTGTTAGAATGTACCCAGTGTTTCCCTAACAAGGTCTGATATTAATATACTGAATGTACCCCGTGTTTCTCTAACAAGGTCTGATATTAACATACTGAATGTACCCAGTGTTTCTCTAACAAGGTCTGATATTAACATACTGAATGTACCCAGTGTTTCTCTAACAAGGTCTGATATTAATATACTGAATGTACCCAGTGTTTCTCTAACAAGGTCTGAAATTAACATACTGAATGTACCCAGTGTTTCTCTAACACGGTCTGATATTAACATACTGTTAGAATATACCCAGTGTTTCTCTAACAAGGTCTGATATTAACATACTGAATGTACCCAGTGTTTCTCTAACAAGGTCTGATATTAACATACTGTTAGAATGTACCCAGTGTTTCTCTAACAAGGTCTGATATTAACATACTGTTAGAATGTAACCAGTGTTTCTCTAACAAGGTCTGATATTAACATACTGAATGTACCCAGTGTTTCCCTAACAAGGTCTGATATTAACATACTGTTAGAATGTACCCAGTGTTTCCCTAACAAGGTCTGATATTAACATACTGAATGTACCCAGTGTTTCTCTAACAAGGTCTGATATTAACATACTGTTAGAATGTACCCAGTGTTTCTCTAACAAGGTCTGATATTAACATACTGTTAGAATGTACCCAGTGTTTCCCTAACAAGGTCTGATATTAACATACTGTTAGAATGTACCCAGTGTTTCTCTAACAAGGTCTGATATTAACATACTGAATGTACCCAGTGTTTCTCTAACAAGGTCTGATATTAACATACTGTTAGAATGTACCCAGTGTTTCTCTAACAAGGTCTGATATTAACATACTGTTAGAATGTACCCAGTGTTTCTCTAACAAGGTCTGATATTAACATACTGAATGTACCCAGTGTTTCTCTAACAAGGTCTGATATTAACATACTGAATGTACCCAGTGTTTCTCTAACAAGGCCTGATATTAACATACTGTTAGAATGTACCCAGTGTTTCTCTAACAAGGTCTGATATTAACATACTGAATGTACCCAGTGTTTCTCTAACAAGGTCTGATATTAACATACTGAATGTACCCAGTGTTTCTCTAACAAGGTCTGATATTAACATACTGAATGTACCCAGTGTTTCTCTAACAAGGTCTGATATTAACATACTGAATGTACCCAGTGTTTCTCTAACAAGGTCTGATATTAACATACTGAATGTACCCAGTGTTTCTCTAACAAGGTCTGATATTAACATACTGAATGTACCCAGTGTTTCTCTAACAAGGTCTGATATGAACATACTGTTAGAATGTACCCAGTGTTTCTCTAACAAGTTCTGATATTAATATACTGAATGTACCCAGTGTTTCTCTAACAAGGTCTGATATTAACATACTGTTAGAATGTACCCAGTGTTTCTCTAACAAGGTCTGATATTAATATACTGAATGTACCCAGTGTTTCCCTAACAAGGTCTGATATTAACATACTGAAAGTACCCAGTGTTTCTCTAACAAGGTCTGATATTAACATACTGTTAGAATGTACCCAGTGTTTCTCTAACAAGGTATGATATTAACATACTGAATGTACCCAGTGTTTCTCTAACAAGGTCTGATATTAACATACTGTTAGAATGTACCCAGTGTTTCTCTAACAAGGTCTGATATTAACATACTGAATGTACCCAGTGTTTCTATAACAAGGTCTGATATTAACATACTGTTAGAATGTACCCAGTGTTTCTCTAACAAGGTCTGATATTAACATACTGTTAGAATGTACCCATTGTTTCTCTAACAAGGTCTGATATTAACATACTGTTAGAATGTACCCAGTGTTTCTCTAACAAGGTCTGATATTAACATACTGAATGTACCCAGTGTTTCTCTAACAAGGTCTGATATTAACATACTGAATGTACCCAGTGTTTCTCTAACAAGGTCTGATATTAACATACTGTTAGAATGTACCCAGTGTTTCTCTAACAAGGTCTGATATTAACATACTGTTAGAATGTACCCAGTGTTTCCCTAACAAGGTCTGATATTAATATACTGAATGTACCCCGTGTTTCTCTAACAAGGTCTGATATTAACATACTGAATATACCCAGTGTTTCTCTAACAAGGTCTGATATTAATATACTGAATGTACCCAGTGTTTCTCTAACAAGGTCTGATATTAACATACTGTTAGAATGTACCCAGTGTTTCTCTAACAAGGTCTGATATTAACATACTGTTAGAATGTACCCAGTGTTTCCCTAACAAGGTCTGATATTAACATACTGTTAGAATGTACCCAGTGTTTCTCTAACAAGGTCTGATATTAACATACTGAATGTACCCAGTGTTTCTCTAACAAGGTCTGATATTAACATACCGAATGTACACAGTGTTTCTCTAACAAGGTCTGATATTAATATACTGAATGTACCCAGTGTTTCCCTAACAAGGTCTGATATTAACATACTGAAAGTACCCAGTGTTTCTCTAACAAGGTCTGATATTAACATACTGTTAGAATGTACCCAGTGTTTCTCTAACAAGGCATGATATTAACATACTGAATGTACCCAGTGTTTCTCTAACAAGGTCTGATATTAACATACTGTTAGAATGTACCCAGTGTTTCTCTAACAAGGTCTGATATTAACATACTGAATGCACCCAGTGTTTCTCTAACAAGGTCTGATATTAACATACTGAATGTACCCAGTGTTTCTCTAACAAGGTCTGATATTAACATACTGTTAGAATGTACCCATTGTTTCTCTAACAAGGTCTGATATTAACATACTGTTAGAATGTACCCAGTGTTTCTCTAACAAGGTCTGATATTAATATACTGAATGTACCCAGTGTTTCTCTAACAAGGTCTGATATTAACATACTGAATGTACCCAGTGTTTCTCTAACAAGGTCTGATATTAACACACTGAATGTACCCAGTGTTTCTCTAACAAGGTCTGATATTAACATACTGAATGTACCCAGTGTTTCTCTAACAAGGTCTGATATTAATATACTGAATGTACCCAGTGTTTCTCTAACAAGGTCTGATATTAACATACTGAATGTACCCAGTGTTTCTCTAACAAGGTCTGATATTAACATACTGAATGTACCCAGTGTTTCTCTAACAAGGTCTGATATTAACATACTGAATGTACCCAGTGTTTCTCTAACAAGGTCTGATATTAACATACTGTTAGAATGTACCCAGTGTTTCTCTAACAAGGTCTGATATTAACATACTGTTAGAATGTACCCAGTGTTTCTCTAACAAGGTCTGATATTAACATACTATTAGAATGTACCCAGTGTTTCCCCAACAAGGTCTGATATTAACATACTGTTAGAATGTACCCAGTGTTTCTCTAACAAGGTCTGATATTAACATACTGTTAGAATCTACCCAGTGTTTCCCTAACAAGGTCTGATATTAACATACTGTTAGAATGTACCCAGTGTTTCTCTAACAAGGTCTGATATTAACATACTGAATGTACCCAGTGTTTCTCTAACAAGGTCTGATATTAACATACCGAATGTACCCAGTGTTTCTCTAACAAGGTCTGATATTAATATACTGAATGTACCCAGTGTTTCCCTAACAAGGTCTGATATTAACATACTGAAAGTACCCAGTGTTTCTCTAACAAGGTCTGATATTAACATACTGTTAGAATGTACCCAGTGTTTCTCTAACAAGGTATGATATTAACATACTGAATGTACCCAGTGTTTCTCTAACAAGGTCTGATATTAACATACTGTTAGAATGTACCCAGTGTTTCTCTAACAAGGTCTGATATTAACATACTGAATGTACCCAGTGTTTCTCTAACAAGGTCTGATATTAACATACTGTTAGAATGTACCCAGTGTTTCTCTAACAAGGTCTGATATTAACATACTGTTAGAATGTACCCATTGTTTCTCTAACAAGGTCTGATATTAACATACTATTAGAATGTACCCAGTGTTTCCCCAACAAGGTCTGATATTAACATACTGTTAGAATGTACCCAGTGTTTCTCTAACAAGGTCTGATATTAACATACTGTTAGAATCTACCCAGTGTTTCCCTAACAAGGTCTGATATTAACATACTGTTAGAATGTACCCAGTGTTTCTCTAACAAGGTCTGATATTAACATACTGAATGTACCCAGTGTTTCTCTAACAAGGTCTGATATTAACATACCGAATGTACCCAGTGTTTCTCTAACAAGGTCTGATATTAATATACTGAATGTACCCAGTGTTTCCCTAACAAGGTCTGATATTAACATACTGAAAGTACCCAGTGTTTCTCTAACAAGGTCTGATATTAACATACTGTTAGAATGTACCCAGTGTTTCTCTAACAAGGTATGATATTAACATACTGAATGTACCCAGTGTTTCTCTAACAAGGTCTGATATTAACATACTGTTAGAATGTACCCAGTGTTTCTCTAACAAGGTCTGATATTAACATACTGAATGTACCCAGTGTTTCTCTAACAAGGTCTGATATTAACATACTGTTAGAATGTACCCAGTGTTTCTCTAACAAGGTCTGATATTAACATACTGTTAGAATGTACCCATTGTTTCTCTAACAAGGTCTGATATTAACATACTGTTAGAATGTACCCAGTGTTTCTCTAACAAGGTCTGATATTAACATACTGAATGTACCCAGTGTTTCTCTAACAAGGTCTGATATTAACATACTGAATGTACCCAGTGTTTCTCTAACAAGGTCTGATATTAACATACTGTTAGAATGTACCCAGTGTTTCTCTAACAAGGTCTGATATTAACATACTGTTAGAATGTACCCAGTGTTTCCCTAACAAGGTCTGATATTAATATACTGAATGTACCCCGTGTTTCTCTAACAAGGTCTGATATTAACATACTGAATGTACCCAGTGTTTCTCTAACAAGGTCTGATATTAACATACTGAATGTACCCAGTGTTTCTCTAACAAGGTCTGATATTAATATACTGAATGTACCCAGTGTTTCTCTAACAAGGTCTGAAATTAACATACTGAATGTACCCAGTGTTTCTCTAACACGGTCTGATATTAACATACTGTTAGAATATACCCAGTGTTTCTCTAACAAGGTCTGATATTAACATACTGAATGTACCCAGTGTTTCTCTAACAAGGTCTGATATTAACATACTGTTAGAATGTACCCAGTGTTTCTCTAACAAGGTCTGATATTAACATACTGTTAGAATGTAACCAGTGTTTCTCTAACAAGGTCTGATATTAACATACTGAATGTACCCAGTGTTTCCCTAACAAGGTCTGATATTAACATACTGTTAGAATGTACCCAGTGTTTCCCTAACAAGGTCTGATATTAACATACTGAATGTACCCAGTGTTTCTCTAACAAGGTCTGATATTAACATACTGTTAGAATGTACCCAGTGTTTCTCTAACAAGGTCTGATATTAACATACTGTTAGAATGTACCCAGTGTTTCCCTAACAAGGTCTGATATTAACATACTGTTAGAATGTACCCAGTGTTTCTCTAACAAGGTCTGATATTAACATACTGAATGTACCCAGTGTTTCTCTAACAAGGTCTGATATTAACATACTGTTAGAATGTACCCAGTGTTTCTCTAACAAGGTCTGATATTAACATACTGTTAGAATGTACCCAGTGTTTCTCTAACAAGGTCTGATATTAACATACTGAATGTACCCAGTGTTTCTCTAACAAGGTCTGATATTAACATACTGAATGTACCCAGTGTTTCTCTAACAAGGCCTGATATTAACATACTGTTAGAATGTACCCAGTGTTTCTCTAACAAGGTCTGATATTAACATACTGAATGTACCCAGTGTTTCTCTAACAAGGTCTGATATTAACATACTGAATGTACCCAGTGTTTCTCTAACAAGGTCTGATATTAACATACTGAATGTACCCAGTGTTTCTCTAACAAGGTCTGATATTAACATACTGAATGTACCCAGTGTTTCTCTAACAAGGTCTGATATTAACATACTGAATGTACCCAGTGTTTCTCTAACAAGGTCTGATATTAACATACTGAATGTACCCAGTGTTTCTCTAACAAGGTCTGATATGAACATACTGTTAGAATGTACCCAGTGTTTCTCTAACAAGTTCTGATATTAATATACTGAATGTACCCAGTGTTTCTCTAACAAGGTCTGATATTAACATACTGTTAGAATGTACCCAGTGTTTCTCTAACAAGGTCTGATATTAATATACTGAATGTACCCAGTGTTTCCCTAACAAGGTCTGATATTAACATACTGAAAGTACCCAGTGTTTCTCTAACAAGGTCTGATATTAACATACTGTTAGAATGTACCCAGTGTTTCTCTAACAAGGTATGATATTAACATACTGAATGTACCCAGTGTTTCTCTAACAAGGTCTGATATTAACATACTGTTAGAATGTACCCAGTGTTTCTCTAACAAGGTCTGATATTAACATACTGAATGTACCCAGTGTTTCTATAACAAGGTCTGATATTAACATACTGTTAGAATGTACCCAGTGTTTCTCTAACAAGGTCTGATATTAACATACTGTTAGAATGTACCCATTGTTTCTCTAACAAGGTCTGATATTAACATACTGTTAGAATGTACCCAGTGTTTCTCTAACAAGGTCTGATATTAACATACTGAATGTACCCAGTGTTTCTCTAACAAGGTCTGATATTAACATACTGAATGTACCCAGTGTTTCTCTAACAAGGTCTGATATTAACATACTGTTAGAATGTACCCAGTGTTTCTCTAACAAGGTCTGATATTAACATACTGTTAGAATGTACCCAGTGTTTCCCTAACAAGGTCTGATATTAATATACTGAATGTACCCCGTGTTTCTCTAACAAGGTCTGATATTAACATACTGAATATACCCAGTGTTTCTCTAACAAGGTCTGATATTAATATACTGAATGTACCCAGTGTTTCTCTAACAAGGTCTGATATTAACATACTGTTAGAATGTACCCAGTGTTTCTCTAACAAGGTCTGATATTAACATACTGTTAGAATGTACCCAGTGTTTCCCTAACAAGGTCTGATATTAACATACTGTTAGAATGTACCCAGTGTTTCTCTAACAAGGTCTGATATTAACATACTGAATGTACCCAGTGTTTCTCTAACAAGGTCTGATATTAACATACCGAATGTACACAGTGTTTCTCTAACAAGGTCTGATATTAATATACTGAATGTACCCAGTGTTTCCCTAACAAGGTCTGATATTAACATACTGAAAGTACCCAGTGTTTCTCTAACAAGGTCTGATATTAACATACTGTTAGAATGTACCCAGTGTTTCTCTAACAAGGCATGATATTAACATACTGAATGTACCCAGTGTTTCTCTAACAAGGTCTGATATTAACATACTGTTAGAATGTACCCAGTGTTTCTCTAACAAGGTCTGATATTAACATACTGAATGCACCCAGTGTTTCTCTAACAAGGTCTGATATTAACATACTGAATGTACCCAGTGTTTCTCTAACAAGGTCTGATATTAACATACTGTTAGAATGTACCCATTGTTTCTCTAACAAGGTCTGATATTAACATACTGTTAGAATGTACCCAGTGTTTCTCTAACAAGGTCTGATATTAATATACTGAATGTACCCAGTGTTTCTCTAACAAGGTCTGATATTAACATACTGAATGTACCCAGTGTTTCTCTAACAAGGTCTGATATTAACACACTGAATGTACCCAGTGTTTCTCTAACAAGGTCTGATATTAACATACTGAATGTACCCAGTGTTTCTCTAACAAGGTCTGATATTAATATACTGAATGTACCCAGTGTTTCTCTAACAAGGTCTGATATTAACATACTGAATGTACCCAGTGTTTCTCTAACAAGGTCTGATATTAACATACTGAATGTACCCAGTGTTTCTCTAACAAGGTCTGATATTAACATACTGAATGTACCCAGTGTTTCTCTAACAAGGTCTGATATTAACATACTGTTAGAATGTACCCAGTGTTTCTCTAACAAGGTCTGATATTAACATACTGTTAGAATGTACCCAGTGTTTCTCTAACAAGGTCTGATATTAACATACTATTAGAATGTACCCAGTGTTTCCCCAACAAGGTCTGATATTAACATACTGTTAGAATGTACCCAGTGTTTCTCTAACAAGGTCTGATATTAACATACTGTTAGAATCTACCCAGTGTTTCCCTAACAAGGTCTGATATTAACATACTGTTAGAATGTACCCAGTGTTTCTCTAACAAGGTCTGATATTAACATACTGAATGTACCCAGTGTTTCTCTAACAAGGTCTGATATTAACATACCGAATGTACCCAGTGTTTCTCTAACAAGGTCTGATATTAATATACTGAATGTACCCAGTGTTTCCCTAACAAGGTCTGATATTAACATACTGAAAGTACCCAGTGTTTCTCTAACAAGGTCTGATATTAACATACTGTTAGAATGTACCCAGTGTTTCTCTAACAAGGTATGATATTAACATACTGAATGTACCCAGTGTTTCTCTAACAAGGTCTGATATTAACATACTGTTAGAATGTACCCAGTGTTTCTCTAACAAGGTCTGATATTAACATACTGAATGTACCCAGTGTTTCTCTAACAAGGTCTGATATTAACATACTGTTAGAATGTACCCAGTGTTTCTCTAACAAGGTCTGATATTAACATACTGTTAGAATGTACCCATTGTTTCTCTAACAAGGTCTGATATTAACATACTATTAGAATGTACCCAGTGTTTCCCCAACAAGGTCTGATATTAACATACTGTTAGAATGTACCCAGTGTTTCTCTAACAAGGTCTGATATTAACATACTGTTAGAATCTACCCAGTGTTTCCCTAACAAGGTCTGATATTAACATACTGTTAGAATGTACCCAGTGTTTCTCTAACAAGGTCTGATATTAACATACTGAATGTACCCAGTGTTTCTCTAACAAGGTCTGATATTAACATACCGAATGTACCCAGTGTTTCTCTAACAAGGTCTGATATTAATATACTGAATGTACCCAGTGTTTCCCTAACAAGGTCTGATATTAACATACTGAAAGTACCCAGTGTTTCTCTAACAAGGTCTGATATTAACATACTGTTAGAATGTACCCAGTGTTTCTCTAACAAGGTATGATATTAACATACTGAATGTACCCAGTGTTTCTCTAACAAGGTCTGATATTAACATACTGTTAGAATGTACCCAGTGTTTCTCTAACAAGGTCTGATATTAACATACTGAATGTACCCAGTGTTTCTCTAACAAGGTCTGATATTAACATACTGTTAGAATGTACCCAGTGTTTCTCTAACAAGGTCTGATATTAACATACTGTTAGAATGTACCCATTGTTTCTCTAACAAGGTCTGATATTAACATACTGTTAGAATGTACCCAGTGTTTCTCTAACAAGGTCTGATATTAACATACTGAATGTACCCAGTGTTTCTCTAACAAGGTCTGATATTAACATACTGAATGTACCCAGTGTTTCTCTAACAAGGTCTGATATTAACATACTGTTAGAATGTACCCAGTGTTTCTCTAACAAGGTCTGATATTAACATACTGTTAGAATGTACCCAGTGTTTCCCTAACAAGGTCTGATATTAATATACTGAATGTACCCCGTGTTTCTCTAACAAGGTCTGATATTAACATACTGAATGTACCCAGTGTTTCTCTAACAAGGTCTGATATTAACATACTGAATGTACCCAGTGTTTCTCTAACAAGGTCTGATATTAATATACTGAATGTACCCAGTGTTTCTCTAACAAGGTCTGAAATTAACATACTGAATGTACCCAGTGTTTCTCTAACACGGTCTGATATTAACATACTGTTAGAATATACCCAGTGTTTCTCTAACAAGGTCTGATATTAACATACTGAATGTACCCAGTGTTTCTCTAACAAGGTCTGATATTAACATACTGTTAGAATGTACCCAGTGTTTCTCTAACAAGGTCTGATATTAACATACTGTTAGAATGTAACCAGTGTTTCTCTAACAAGGTCTGATATTAACATACTGAATGTACCCAGTGTTTCCCTAACAAGGTCTGATATTAACATACTGTTAGAATGTACCCAGTGTTTCCCTAACAAGGTCTGATATTAACATACTGAATGTACCCAGTGTTTCTCTAACAAGGTCTGATATTAACATACTGTTAGAATGTACCCAGTGTTTCTCTAACAAGGTCTGATATTAACATACTGTTAGAATGTACCCAGTGTTTCCCTAACAAGGTCTGATATTAACATACTGTTAGAATGTACCCAGTGTTTCTCTAACAAGGTCTGATATTAACATACTGAATGTACCCAGTGTTTCTCTAACAAGGTCTGATATTAACATACTGTTAGAATGTACCCAGTGTTTCTCTAACAAGGTCTGATATTAACATACTGTTAGAATGTACCCAGTGTTTCTCTAACAAGGTCTGATATTAACATACTGAATGTACCCAGTGTTTCTCTAACAAGGTCTGATATTAACATACTGAATGTACCCAGTGTTTCTCTAACAAGGTCTGATATTAACATACTGAATGTACCCAGTGTTTCTCTAACAAGGTCTGATATTAACATACTGAATGTACCCAGTGTTTCTCTAACAAGGTCTGATATTAACATACTGAATGTACCCAGTGTTTCTCTAACAAGGTCTGATATGAACATACTGTTAGAATGTACCCAGTGTTTCTCTAACAAGGTCTGATATTAATATACTGAATGTACCCAGTGTTTCTCTAACAAGGTCTGATATTAACATACTGTTAGAATGTACCCAGTGTTTCTCTAACAAGGTCTGATATTAATATACTGAATGTACCCAGTGTTTCCCTAACAAGGTCTGATATTAACATACTGAAAGTACCCAGTGTTTCTCTAACAAGGTCTGATATTAACATACTGTTAGAATGTACCCAGTGTTTCTCTAACAAGGTATGATATTAACATACTGAATGTACCCAGTGTTTCTCTAACAAGGTCTGATATTAACATACTGTTAGAATGTACCCAGTGTTTCTCTAACAAGGTCTGATATTAACATACTGAATGTACCCAGTGTTTCTCTAACAAGGTCTGATATTAACATACTGTTAGAATGTACCCAGTGTTTCTCTAACAAGGTCTGATATTAACATACTGTTAGAATGTACCCATTGTTTCTCTAACAAGGTCTGATATTAACATACTGTTAGAATGTACCCAGTGTTTCTCTAACAAGGTCTGATATTAACATACTGAATGTACCCAGTGTTTCTCTAACAAGGTCTGATATTAACATACTGAATGTACCCAGTGTTTCTCTAACAAGGTCTGATATTAACATACTGTTAGAATGTACCCAGTGTTTCTCTAACAAGGTCTGATATTAACATACTGTTAGAATGTACCCAGTGTTTCCCTAACAAGGTCTGATATTAATATACTGAATGTACCCCGTGTTTCTCTAACAAGGTCTGATATTAACATACTGAATGTACCCAGTGTTTCTCTAACAAGGTCTGATATTAACATACTGAATGTACCCAGTGTTTCTCTAACAAGGTCTGATATTAATATACTGAATGTACCCAGTGTTTCTCTAACAAGGTCTGAAATTAACATACTGAATGTACCCAGTGTTTCTCTAACACGGTCTGATATTAACATACTGTTAGAATATACCCAGTGTTTCTCTAACAAGGTCTGATATTAACATACTGAATGTACCCAGTGTTTCTCTAACAAGGTCTGATATTAACATACTGTTAGAATGTACCCAGTGTTTCTCTAACAAGGTCTGATATTAACATACTGTTAGAATGTAACCAGTGTTTCTCTAACAAGGTCTGATATTAACATACTGAATGTACCCAGTGTTTCCCTAACAAGGTCTGATATTAACATACTGTTAGAATGTACCCAGTGTTTCCCTAACAAGGTCTGATATTAACATACTGAATGTACCCAGTGTTTCTCTAACAAGGTCTGATATTAACATACTGTTAGAATGTACCCAGTGTTTCTCTAACAAGGTCTGATATTAACATACTGTTAGAATGTACCCAGTGTTTCCCTAACAAGGTCTGATATTAACATACTGTTAGAATGTACCCAGTGTTTCTCTAACAAGGTCTGATATTAAGATACTGAATGTACCCAGTGTTTCTCTAACAAGGTCTGATATTAACATACTGTTAGAATGTACCCAGTGTTTCTCTAACAAGGTCTGATATTAACATACTGTTAGAATGTACCCAGTGTTTCTCTAACAAGGTCTGATATTAACATACTGAATGTACCCAGTGTTTCTCTAACAAGGTCTGATATTAACATACTGAATGTACCCAGTGTTTCTCTAACAAGGCCTGATATTAACATACTGTTAGAATGTACCCAGTGTTTCTCTAACAAGGTCTGATATTAACATACTGAATGTACCCAGTGTTTCTCTAACAAGGTCTGATATTAACATACTGAATGTACCCAGTGTTTCTCTAACAAGGTCTGATATTAACATACTGAATGTACCCAGTGTTTCTCTAACAAGGTCTGATATTAACATACTGAATGTACCCAGTGTTTCTCTAACAAGGTCTGATATTAACATACTGAATGTACCCAGTGTTTCTCTAACAAGGTCTGATATTAACATACTGAATGTACCCAGTGTTTCTCTAACAAGGTCTGATATGAACATACTGTTAGAATGTACCCAGTGTTTCTCTAACAAGGTCTGATATTAATATACTGAATGTACCCAGTGTTTCTCTAACAAGGTCTGATATTAACATACTGTTAGAATGTACCCAGTGTTTCTCTAACAAGGTCTGATATTAACATACTGTTAGAATGTACCCAGTGTTTCCCTAACAAGGTCTGATATTAACATACTGTTAGAATGTACCCAGTGTTTCTCTAACAAGGCCTGATATTAACATACTGAATGTACCCAGTGTTTCTCTAACAAGGTCTGATATTAACATACTGTTAGAATGTACCCAGTGTTTCTCTAACAAGGTCTGATATTAATATACTGAATGTACCCAGTGTTTCTCTAACAAGGTCTGATATTAACATACTGAATGTACCCAGTGTTTCTCTAACAAGGTCTGATATTAACATACTGTTAGAATGTACCCAGTGTTTCTCTAACAAGGTCTGATATTAACATTCTGAATGTACCCAGTGTTTCTCTAACAAGGTCTGATATTAACATACTGTTAGAATGTCCCCAGTGTTTCTCTAACAAGGTCTGATATTAACATACTGTTAGAATGTACCCAGTGTTTCTCTAACAAGGTCTGATATTAACATACTGAATGTACCCAGTGTTTCTCTAACAAGGTCTGATATTAACATACTGAATGTACCCAGTGTTTCTCTAACAAGGTCTGATATTAACATACTGAATGTACCCAGTGTTTCTCTAACAAGGTCTGATATTAACATACTGAATGTACCCAGTGTTTCTCTAACAAGGTCTGATATTAACATACTGAATGTACCCAGTGTTTCTCTAACAAGGTCTGATATTAACATACTATTAGAATGTACCCAGTGTTTCCCCAACAAGGTCTGATATTAACATACTGTTAGAATGTACCTAGTGTTTCTCTAACAAGGTCTGATATTAACATACTGTTAGAATGTACCCAGTGTTTCCCTAACAAGGTCTGATATTAACATACTGTTAGAATGTACCCAGTGTTTCTCTAACAAGGTCTGATATTAACATACTGAATGTACCCAGTGTTTCTCTAACAAGGTCTGATATTAACATACCGAATGTACCCAGTGTTTCTCTAACAAGGTCTGATATTAATATACTGAATGTACCCAGTGTTTCCCTAACAAGGTCTGATATTAACATACTGAAAGTACCCAGTGTTTCTCTAACAAGGTCTGATATTAACATACTGTTAGAATGTACCCAGTGTTTCTCTAACAAGGTATGATATTAACATACTGAATGTACCCAGTGTTTCTCTAACAAGGTCTGATATTAACATACTGTTAGAATGTACCCAGTGTTTCTCTAACAAGGTCTGATATTAACATACTGAATGTACCCAGTGTTTCTCTAACAAGGTCTGATATTAACATACTGAATGTACCCAGTGTTTCTCTAACAAGGTCTGATATTAACATACTGTTAGAATGTACCCATTGTTTCTCTAAAAAGGTCTGATATTAACATACTGTTAGAATGTACCCAGTGTTTCTCTAACAAGGTCTGATATTAATATACTGAATGTACCCAGTGTTTCTCTAACAAGGTCTGATATTAACATACTGTTAGAATGTCCCCAGTGTTTCTCTAACAAGGTCTGATATTAACATACTGTTAGAATGTACCCAGTGTTTCTCTAACAAGGTCTGATATTAACATACTGAATGTACCCAGTGTTTCTCTAACAAGGTCTGATATTAACATACTGAATGTACCCAGTGTTTCTCTAACAAGGTCTGATATTAACATACTGTTAGAATGTACCCAGTGTTTCTCTAACAAGGTCTGATATTAACATACTGTTAGAATGTACCCAGTGTTTCTCTAACAAGGTCTGATATTAACATACTATTAGAATGTACCCAGTGTTTCCCCAACAAGGTCTGATATTAACATACTGTTAGAATGTACCCAGTGTTTCTCTAACAAGGTCTGATATTAACATACTGTTAGAATGTACCCAGTGTTTCCCTAACAAGGTCTGATATTAACATACTGTTAGAATGTACCCAGTGTTTCTCTAACAAGGTCTGATATTAACATACTGAATGTACCCAGTGTTTCTCTAACAAGGTCTGATATTAACATACCGAATGTACCCAGTGTTTCTCTAACAAGGTCTGATATTAATATACTGAATGTACCCAGTGTTTCCCTAACAAGGTCTGATATTAACATACTGAAAGTACCCAGTGTTTCTCTAACAAGGTCTGATATTAACATACTGTTAGAATGTACCCAGTGTTTCTCTAACAAGGCATGATATTAACATACTGAATGTACCCAGTGTTTCTCTAACAAGGTCTGATATTAACATACTGTTAGAATGTACCCAGTGTTTCTCTAACAAGGTCTGATATTAACATACTGAATGTACCCAGTGTTTCTCTAACAAGGTCTGATATTAACATACTGAATGTACCCAGTGTTTCTCTAACAAGGTCTGATATTAACATACTGTTAGAATGTACCCATTGTTTCTCTAACAAGGTCTGATATTAACATACTGTTAGAATGTACCCAGTGTTTCTCTAACAAGGTCTGATATTAATATACTGAATGTACCCAGTGTTTCTCTAACAAGGTCTGATATTAACATACTGAATGTACCCAGTGTTTCTCTAACAAGGTCTGATATTAACATACTGAATGTACCCAGTGTTTCTCTAACAAGGTCTGATATTAACATACTGAATGTACCCAGTGTTTCTCTAACAAGGTCTGATATTAATATACTGAATGTACCCAGTGTTTCTCTAACAAGGTCTGATATTAACATACTGAATGTACCCAGTGTTTCTCTAACAAGGTCTGATATTAACATACTGAATGTACCCAGTGTTTCTCTAACAAGGTCTGATATTAACATACTGAATGTACCCAGTGTTTCTCTAACAAGGTCTGATATTAACATACTGTTAGAATGTACCCAGTGTTTCTCTAACAAGGTCTGATATTAACATACTGTTAGAATGTACCCAGTGTTTCTCTAACAAGGTCTGATATTAACATACTATTAGAATGTACCCAGTGTTTCCCCAACAAGGTCTGATATTAACATACTGTTAGAATGTACCCAGTGTTTCTCTAACAAGGTCTGATATTAACATACTGTTAGAATGTACCCAGTGTTTCCCTAACAAGGTCTGATATTAACATACTGTTAGAATGTACCCAGTGTTTCTCTAACAAGGTCTGATATTAACATACTGAATGTACCCAGTGTTTCTCTAACAAGGTCTGATATTAACATACCGAATGTACCCAGTGTTTCTCTAACAAGGTCTGATATTATTTTACTGAATGTACCCAGTGTTTCCCTAACAAGGTCTGATATTAACATACTGAAAGTACCCAGTGTTTCTCTAACAAGGTCTGATATTAACATACTGTTAGAATGTACCCAGTGTTTCTCTAACAAGGTATGATATTAACATACTGAATGTACCCAGTGTTTCTCTAACAAGGTCTGATATTAACATACTGTTAGAATGTACCCAGTGTTTCTCTAACAAGGTCTGATATTAACATACTGAATGTACCCAGTGTTTCTCTAACAAGGTCTGATATTAACATACTGAATGTACCCAGTGTTTCTCTAACAAGGTCTGATATTAACATACTGTTAGAATGTACCCATTGTTTCTCTAACAAGGTCTGATATTAACATACTGTTAGAATGTACCCAGTGTTTCTCTAACAAGGTCTGATATTAATATACTGAATGTACCCAGTGTTTCTCTAACAAGGTCTGATATTAACATACTGAATGTACCCAGTGTTTCTCTAACAAGGTCTGATATTAACATACCGAATGTACCCAGTGTTTCTCTAACAAGGTCTGATATTAATATACTGAATGTACCCAGTGTTTCCCTAACAAGGTCTGATATTAACATACTGAAAGTACCCAGTGTTTCTCTAACAAGGTCTGATATTAACATACTGTTAGAATGTACCCAGTGTTTCTCTAACAAGGTATGATATTAACATACTGAATGTACCCAGTGTTTCTCTAACAAGGTCTGATATTAACATACTGTTAGAATGTACCCAGTGTTTCTCTAACAAGGTCTGATATTAACATACTGAATGTACCCAGTGTTTCTCTAACAAGGTCTGATATTAACATACTGTTAGAATGTACCCAGTGTTTCTCTAACAAGGTCTGATATTAACATACTGTTAGAATGTACCCAGTGTTTCTCTAACAAGGTCTGATATTAACATACTGTTAGAATGTACCCAGTGTTTCTCTAACAAGGTCTGATATTAATATACTGAATGTACCCAGTGTTTCTCTAACAAGGTCTGATATTAACATACTGAATGTACCCAGTGTTTCTCTAACAAGGTCTGATATTAACATACTGAATGTACCCAGTGTTTCTCTAACAAGGTCTGATATTAATATACTGAATGTACCCAGTGTTTCTCTAACAAGGTCTGATATTAACATACTGAATGTACCCAGTGTTTCTCTAACAAGGTCTGATATTAACATACTGTTAGAATGTAACCAGTGTTTCTCTAACAAGGTCTGATATTAACATACTGAATGTACCCAGTGTTTCCCTAACAAGGTCTGATATTAACATACTGTTAGAATGTACCCAGTGTTTCCCTAACAAGGTCTGATATTAACATACTGAATGTACCCAGTGTTTCTCTAACAAGGTCTGATATTAACATACTGTTAGAATGTACCCAGTGTTTCCCTAACAAGGTCTGATATTAACATACTGTTAGAATGTACCCAGTGTTTCTCTAACAAGGTTTGATATTAACATACTGTTAGAATGTACCCAGTGTTTCTCTAACAAGGTCTGATATTAACATACTGAATGTACCCAGTGTTTCTCTAACAAGGTCTGATATTAACATACTGAATGTACCCAGTGTTTCTCTAACAAGGTCTGATATTAACATACTGAATGTACCCAGTGTTTCTCTAACAAGGTCTGATATTAACATACTGAATGTACCCAGTGTTTCTCTAACAAGGTCTGATATTAACATACTGTTAGAATGTACCCAGTGTTTCTCTAACAAGGTCTGATATTAACATACTGTTAGAATGTACCCAGTGTTTCTCTAACAAGGTCTGATATTAACATACTATTAGAATGTACCCAGTGTTTCCCCAACAAGGTCTGATATTAACATACTGTTAGAATGTACCTAGTGTTTCTCTAACAAGGTCTGATATTAACATACTGTTAGAATGTACCCAGTGTTTCCCTAACAAGGTCTGATATTAACATACTGTTAGAATGTACCCAGTGTTTCTCTAACAAGGTCTGATATTAACATACTGAATGTACCCAGTGTTTCTCTAACAAGGTCTGATATTAACATACCGAATGTACCCAGTGTTTCTCTAACAAGGTCTGATATTAACATACTGAATGTACCCAGTGTTTCTCTAACAAGGTCTGATATTAACATACTGAATGTACCCAGTGTTTCTCTAACAAGGTCTGATATTAACATACTGTTAGAATGTACCCAGTGTTTCTCTAACAAGGTCTGATATTAACATACTGAATGTACCCAGTGTTTCTCTAACAAGGTCTGATATTAACATACTGAATGTACCCAGTGTTTCTCTAACAAGGTCTGATATTAACATACTGTTAGAATGTACCCAGTGTTTCTCTAACAAGGTCTGATATTAACATACTGTTAGAATGTACCCAGTGTTTCCCTAACAAGGTCTGATATTAATATACTGAATGTACCCAGTGTTTCTCTAACAAGGTCTGATATTAACATACTGAATGTACCCAGTGTTTCTCTAACAAGGTCTGATATTAACATACTGAATGTACCCAGTGTTTCTCTAACAAGGTCTGATATTAATATACTGAATGTACCCAGTGTTTCTCTAACAAGGTCTGAAATTAACATACTGAATGTACCCAGTGTTTCTCTAACACGGTCTGATATTAACATACTGTTAGAATATACCCAGTGTTTCTCTAACAAGGTCTGATATTAACATACTGAATGTACCCAGTGTTTCTCTAACAAGGTCTGATATTAACATACTGTTAGAATGTACCCAGTGTTTCTCTAACAAGGTCTGATATTAACATACTGTTAGAATGTAACCAGTGTTTCTCTAACAAGGTCTGATATTAACATACTGAATGTACCCAGTGTTTCCCTAACAAGGTCTGATATTAACATACTGTTAGAATGTACCCAGTGTTTCCCTAACAAGGTCTGATATTAACATACTGAATGTACCCAGTGTTTCTCTAACAAGGTCTGATATTAACATACTGTTAGAATGTACCCAGTGTTTCCCTAACAAGGTCTGATATTAACATACTGTTAGAATGTACCCAGTGTTTCTCTAACAAGGTCTGATATTAACATACTGTTAGAATGTACCCAGTGTTTCTCTAACAAGGTCTGATATTAACATACTGAATGTACCCAGTGTTTCTCTAACAAGGTCTGATATTAACATACTGAATGTACCCAGTGTTTCTCTAACAAGGTCTGATATTAACATACTGAATGTACCCAGTGTTTCTCTAACAAGGTCTGATATTAACATACTGTTAGAATGTACCCAGTGTTTCTCTAACAAGGTCTGATATTAACATACTGTTAGAATGTACCCAGTGTTTCTCTAACAAGGTCTGATATTAACATACTGTTAGAATGTACCCAGTGTTTCTCTAACAAGGTCTGATATTAACATACTAAATGTACCCAGTGTTTCTCTAACAAGGTCTGATATTAACATACTGTTAGAATGTACCCAGTGTTTCTCTAACAAGGTCTGATATTAACATACTAAATGTACCCAGTGTTTCTCTAACAAGGTCTGATATTAACATACTGAATGTACCCAGTGTTTCTCTAACAAGGTCTGATATTAATATACTGAATATACCAAGTGTTTCTCTAACAAGGTCTGATATTAACATACTGTTAGAATGTACCCAGTGTTTCTCTAACAAGGTCTGATATTAACATACTGTTAGAATGTACCTAGTGTTTCTCTAACAAGGTCTGATATTAACATACTGTTAGAATGTACCCAGTGTTTCTCTAACAAGGTCTGATATTAACATACTAAATGTACCCAGTGTTTCTCTAACAAGGTCTGATATTAACATACTGTTAGAATGTACCCAGTGTTTCTCTAACAAGGTCTGATATTAACATACTGAATGTACCCAGTGTTTCTCTAACAAGGTCTGATATTAACATACTGAATGTACCCAGTGTTTCTCTAACAAGGTCTGATATTAACATACTGAATGTACCCAGTGTTTCTCTAACAAGGTCTGATATTAACATACTGTTAGAATGTACCCAGTGTTTCTCTAACAAGGTCTGATATTAACATACTGTTAGAATGTACCCAGTGTTTCTCTAACAAGGTCTGATATTAACATACTGAATGTACCCAGTGTTTCTCTAACAAGGTCTGATATTAATATACTGAATGTACCCAGTGTTTCTCTAACAAGGTCTGAAATTAACATACTGAATGTACCCAGTGTTTCTCTAACACGGTCTGATATTAACATACTGTTAGAATATACCCAGTGTTTCTCTAACAAGGTCTGATATTAACATACTGAATGTACCCAGTGTTTCTCTAACAAGGTCTGATATTAACATACTGTTAGAATGTACCCAGTGTTTCTCTAACAAGGTCTGATATTAACATACTGTTAGAATGTAACCAGTGTTTCTCTAACAAGGTCTGATATTAACATACTGAATGTACCCAGTGTTTCCCTAACAAGGTCTGATATTAACATACTGTTAGAATGTACCCAGTGTTTCCCTAACAAGGTCTGATATTAACATACTGAATGTACCCAGTGTTTCTCTAACAAGGTCTGATATTAACATACTGTTAGAATGTACCCAGTGTTTCCCTAACAAGGTCTGATATTAACATACTGTTAGAATGTACCCAGTGTTTCTCTAACAAGGTCTGATATTAACATACTGTTAGAATGTACCCAGTGTTTCTCTAACAAGGTCTGATATTAACATACTGAATGTACCCAGTGTTTCTCTAACAAGGTCTGATATTAACATACTGAATGTACCCAGTGTTTCTCTAACAAGGTCTGATATTAACATACTGAATGTACCCAGTGTTTCTCTAACAAGGTCTGATATTAACATACTGTTAGAATGTACCCAGTGTTTCTCTAACAAGGTCTGATATTAACATACTGTTAGAATGTACCCAGTGTTTCTCTAACAAGGTCTGATATTAACATACTGTTAGAATGTACCCAGTGTTTCTCTAACAAGGTCTGATATTAACATACTAAATGTACCCAGTGTTTCTCTAACAAGGTCTGATATTAACATACTGTTAGAATGTACCCAGTGTTTCTCTAACAAGGTCTGATATTAACATACTAAATGTACCCAGTGTTTCTCTAACAAGGTCTGATATTAACATACTGAATGTACCCAGTGTTTCTCTAACAAGGTCTGATATTAATATACTGAATATACCAAGTGTTTCTCTAACAAGGTCTGATATTAACATACTGTTAGAATGTACCCAGTGTTTCTCTAACAAGGTCTGATATTAACATACTGTTAGAATGTACCTAGTGTTTCTCTAACAAGGTCTGATATTAACATACTGTTAGAATGTACCCAGTGTTTCTCTAACAAGGTCTGATATTAACATACTAAATGTACCCAGTGTTTCTCTAACAAGGTCTGATATTAACATACTGTTAGAATGTAACCAGTGTTTCTCTAACAAGGTCTGATATTAACATACTGAATGTACCCAGTGTTTCTCTAACAAGGTCTGATATTAACATACTGAATGTACCCAGTGTTTCTCTAACAAGGTCTGATATTAACATACTGAATGTACCCAGTGTTTCTCTAACAAGGTCTGATATTAACATACTGTTAGAATGTACCCAGTGTTTCTCTAACAAGGTCTGATATTAACATACTGTTAGAATGTACCCAGTGTTTCTCTAACAAGGTCTGATATTAACATACTGTTTGAATGTACCTAGTGTTTCTCTAACAAGGTCTGATATTAACATACTGTTAGAATGTACCCAGTGTTTCTCTAACAAGGTCTGATGTTAACATACTAAATGTACCCAGTGTTTCTCTAACAAGGTCTGATATTAACATACTGAATGTACCCAGTGTTTCTCTAACAAGGTCTGATATTAATATACTGAATATACCCAGTGTTTCTCTAACAAGGTCTGATTTTAACATACTGTTAGAATGTACCCAGTGTTTCTCTAACAAGGTCTGATATTAACATACTGTTAGAATGTACCTAGTGTTTCTCTAACAAGGTCTGATATTAACATACTGTTAGAATGTACCCAGTGTTTCTCTAACAAGGTCTGATATTAACATACTAAATGTACCCAGTGTTTCTCTAACAAGGTCTGATATTAACATACTGAATGTACCCAGTGTTTCTCTAACAAGGTCTGATATTAATATACTGAATATACCCAGTGTTTCTCTAACAAGGTCTGATATTAACATACTGAATGTACCCAGTGTTTCTCTAACAAGGTCTGATATTAACATACTGTTAGAATGTACCCAGTGTTTCTCTAACAAGGTCTGATATTAACATACTGAATGTACCCAGTGTTTCTCTAACAAGGTCTGATATTAACATACTGTTAGAATGTACCCAGTGTTTCTCTAACAAGGTCTGATATTAACATACTGTTAGAATGTACCCAGTGTTTCTCTAACAAGGTTTGATATTAACATACTGAATGTACCCAGTGTTTCTCTAACAAGGTCTGATATTAACATACTGTTAGAATGTACCCAGTGTTTCTCTAACAAGGTCTGATATTAACATACTGTTAGAATGTACCCAGTGTTTCTCTAACAAGGTCTGATATTAACATACTGTTAGAATGTACCCAGTGTTTCTCTAACAAGGTCTGATATTAACATACTAAATGTACCCAGTGTTTCTCTAACAAGGTCTGATATTAACATACTGAATGTACCCAGTGTTTCTCTAACAAGGTCTGATATTAATATACTGAATATACCCAGCGTTTCTCTAACAAGGTCTGATATTAACATACTGTTAGAATGTACCCAGTGTTTCTCTAACAAGGTCTGATATTAACATACTGTTAGAATGTACCTAGTGTTTCTCTAACAAGGTCTGATATTAACATACTGTTAGAATGTACCCAGTGTTTCTCTAACAAGGTCTGATATTAACATACTAAATGTACCCAGTGTTTCTCTAACAAGGTCTGATATTAATATACTGAATATACCCAGTGTTTCTCTAACAAGGTCTGATATTAACATACTGTTAGAATGTACCCAGTGTTTCTCTAACAAGGTCTGATATTAACATACTGTTAGAATGTACCCAGTGTTTCTCTAACAAGGTCTGATATTAACATACTAAATGTACCCAGTGTTTCTCTAACAAGGTCTGATATTAACATACTGAATGTACCCAGTGTTTCTCTAACAAGGTCTGATATTAATATACTGAATATACCCAGTGTTTCTCTAACAAGGTCTGATATTAACATACTGTTAGAATGTACCCAGTGTTTCTCTAACAAGGTCTGATATTAACATACTGTTAGAATGTACCCAGTGTTTCTCTAACAAGGTCTGATATTAACATACTGAATGTACCCAGTGTTTCTCTAACAAGGTCTGATATTAACATACTGTTAGAATGTACCCAGTGTTTCTCTAACAAGGTCTGATATTAACATACTGTTAGAATGTACCCAGTGTTTCTCTAACAAGGTTTGATATTAACATACTGAATGTACCCAGTGTTTCTCTAACAAGGTCTGATATTAACATACTGTTAGAATGTACCCAGTGTTTCTCTAACAAGGTCTGATATTAACATACTGTTAGAATGTACCCAGTGTTTCTCTAACAAGGTCTGATATTAACATACTGTTAGAATGTACCCAGTGTTTCTCTAACAAGGTCTGATATTAACATACTAAATGTACCCAGTGTTTCTCTAACAAGGTCTGATATTAACATACTGAATGTACCCAGTGTTTCTCTAACAAGGTCTGATATTAATATACTGAATATACCCAGCGTTTCTCTAACAAGGTCTGATATTAACATACTGTTAGAATGTACCCAGTGTTTCTCTAACAAGGTCTGATATTAACATACTGTTAGAATGTACCTAGTGTTTCTCTAACAAGGTCTGATATTAACATACTGTTAGAATGTACCCAGTGTTTCTCTAACAAGGTCTGATATTAACATACTAAATGTACCCAGTGTTTCTCTAACAAGGTCTGATATTAATATACTGAATATACCCAGTGTTTCTCTAACAAGGTCTGATATTAACATACTGTTAGAATGTACCCAGTGTTTCTCTAACAAGGTCTGATATTAACATACTGTTAGAATGTACCCAGTGTTTCTCTAACAAGGTCTGATATTAACATACTAAATGTACCCAGTGTTTCTCTAACAAGGTCTGATATTAACATACTGAATGTACCCAGTGTTTCTCTAACAAGGTCTGATATTAATATACTGAATATACCCAGTGTTTCTCTAACAAGGTCTGATATTAACATACTGTTAGAATGTACCCAGTGTTTCTCTAACAAGGTCTGATATTAACATACTGTTAGAATGTACCTAGTGTTTCTCTAACAAGGTCTGATATTAACATACTGTTAGAATGTACCCAGTGTTTCTCTAACAAGGTCTGATATTAACATACTAAATGTACCCAGTGTTTCTCTAACAAGGTCTGATATTAACATACTGTTAGAATGTACCCAGTGTTTCTCTAACAAGGTCTGATATTAACATACTGTTAGAATGTACCCAGTGTTTCTCTAACAAGGTCTGATATTAACATACTGTTAGAATGTACCCAGTGTTTCTCTAACAAGGTCTGATATTAACATACTAAATGTACCCAGTGTTTCTCTAACAAGGTCTGATATTAACATACTGAATGTACCCAGTGTTTCTCTAACAAGGTCTGATATTAATATACTTAATATACCCAGTGTTTCTCTAACAAGGTCTGATATTAACATACTGTTAGAATGTACCCAGTGTTTCTCTAACAAGGTCTGATATTAACATACTGTTAGAATGTACCTAGTGTTTCTCTAACAAGGTCTGATATTAACATACTGTTAGAATGTACCCAGTGTTTCTCTAACAAGGTCTGATATTAACATACTAAATGTACCCAGTGTTTCTCTAACAAGGTCTGATATTAACATACTGTTAGAATGTACCCAGTGTTTCTCTAACAAGGTCTGATATTAACATACTGAATGTACCCAGTGTTTCTCTAACAAGGTCTGATATTAACATACTGAATGTACCCAGTGTTTCTCTAACAAGGTCTGATATTAACATACTGAATGTACCCAGTGTTTCTCTAACAAGGTCTGATATTAACATACTGTTAGAATGTACCCAGTGTTTCTCTAACAAGGTCTGATATTAACATACTGTTAGAATGTACCCAGTGTTTCTCTAACAAGGTCTGATATTAACATACTGTTAGAATGTACCTAGTGTTTCTCTAACAAGGTCTGATATTAACATACTGTTAGAATGTACCCAGTGTTTCTCTAACAAGGTCTGATATTAACATACTAAATGTACCCAGTGTTTCTCTAACAAGGTCTGATATTAATATACTGAATATACCCAGTGTTTCTCTAACAAGGTCTGATATTAACATACTGTTAGAATGTACCCAGTGTTTCTCTAACAAGGTCTGATATTAACATACTGTTAGAATGTACCTAGTGTTTCTCTAACAAGGTCTGATATTAACATACTGTTAGAATGTACCCAGTGTTTCTCTAACAAGGTCTGATATTAACATACTAAATGTACCCAGTGTTTCTCTAACAAGGTCTGATATTAACATACTGAATGTACCCAGTGTTTCTCTAACAAGGTCTGATATTAATATACTGAATATACCCAGTGTTTCTCTAACAAGGTCTGATATTAACATACTGTTAGAATGTACCCAGTGTTTCTCTAACAAGGTCTGATATTAACATACTGTTAGAATGTACCTAGTGTTTCTCTAACAAGGTCTGATATTAACATACTGTTAGAATGTACCCAGTGTTTCTCTAACAAGGTCTGATATTAACATACTAAATGTACCCAGTGTTTCTCTAACAAGGTCTGATATTAACATACTGAATGTACCCAGTGTTTCTCTAACAAGGTCTGATATTAATATACTGAATATACCCAGTGTTTCTCTAACAAGGTCTGATATTAACAAACTGAATGTACCCAGTGTTTCTCTAACAAGGTCTGATATTAACATACTGTTAGAATGTACCCAGTGTTTCTCTAACAAGGTCTGATATTAACATACTGAATGTACCCAGTGTTTCTCTAACAAGGTCTGATATTAACATACTGTTAGAATGTACCCAGTGTTTCTCTAACAAGGTCTGATATTAACATACTGTTAGAATGTACCCAGTGTTTCTCTAACAAGGTTTGATATTAACATACTGAATGTACCCAGTGTTTCTCTAACAAGGTCTGATATTAACATACTGTTAGAATGTACCCAGTGTTTCTCTAACAAGGTCTGATATTAACATACTGTTAGAATGTACCCAGTGTTTCTCTAACAAGGTCTGATATTAACATACTGTTAGAATGTACCCAGTGTTTCTCTAACAAGGTCTGATATTAACATACTGTTAGAATGTACCCAGTGTTTCTCTAACAAGGTCTGATATTAACATACTGAATGTACCCAGTGTTTCCCTAACAAGGTCTGATATTAACATACTGAATGTACCCAGTGTTTCTCTAACAAGGTCTGATATTAACATACTGAATGTACCCAGTGTTTCTCTAACAAGGTCTGATATTAACATACTGAATGTACCCAGTGTTTCTCTAACAAGGTCTGATATTAACATACTGTTAGAATGTACCCAGTGTTTCTCTAACAAGGTCTGATATTAACATACTGGTAGAATGTACCCAGTGTTTCTCTAACAAGGTCTGATATTAACATACTGTTAGAATGTACCCAGTGTTTCTCTAACAAGGTCTGATATTAACATACTGTTAGAATGTACCCAGTGTTTCCCTAACAAGGTCTGATATTAATATACTGAATGTACCCAGTGTTTCTCTAACAAGGTCTGATATTAACATATTGAATGTACCCAGTGTTTCCCTAACAAGGTCTGATATTAACATACTGAATGTACCCAGTGTTTCTCTAACAAGGTCTGATATTAACATACTGAATGTACCCAGTGTTTCTCTAACAAGGTCTGATATTAACATACTGAATGTACCCAGTGTTTCTCTAACAAGGTCTGATATTAACATACTGAATGTACCCAGTGTTTCTCTAACAAGGTCTGATATTAACATACTGTTAGAATGTACCCAGTGTTTCTCTAACAAGGTCTGATATTAACATACTGTTAGAATGTACCCAGTGTTTCTCTAACAAGGTCTGATATTAACATACTGTTAGAATGTACCTAGTGTTTCTCTAACAAGGTCTGATATTAACATACTGTTAGAATGTACCCAGTGTTTCTCTAACAAGGTCTGATATTAACATACTAAATGTACCCAGTGTTTCTCTAACAAGGTCTGATATTAACATACTGAATGTACCCAGTGTTTCTCTAACAAGGTCTGATATTAATATACTGAATGTACCCAGTGTTTCTCTAACAAGGTCTGATATTAACATACTGAATGTACCCAGTGTTTCTCTAACAAGGTCTGATATTAACATACTGTTAGAATGTACCCAGTGTTTCTCTAACAAGGTCTGATATTAACATACTGAATGTACCCAGTGTTTCTCTAACAAGGTCTGATATTAACATACTGTTAGAATGTACCCAGTGTTTCTCTAACAAGGTCTGATATTAACATACTGTTAGAATGTACCCAGTGTTTCTCTAACAAGGTTTGATATTAACATACTGAATGTACCCAGTGTTTCTCTAACAAGGTCTGATATTAACATACTGTTAGAATGTACCCAGTGTTTCTCTAACAAGGTCTGATATTAACATACTGTTAGAATGTACCCAGTGTTTCTCTAACAAGGTCTGATATTAACATACTGTTAGAATGTACCCAGTGTTTCTCTAACAAGGTCTGATATTAACATACTGTTAGAATGTACCCAGTGTTTCTCTAACAAGGTCTGATATTAACATACTGTTTGAATGTACCCAGTGTTTCTCTAACAAGGTCTGATATTAACATACTAAATGTACCTAGTGTTTCTCTAACAAGGTCTGATATTAACATACTGAATGTACCCAGTGTTTCTCTAACAAGGTCTGATATTAATATACTGAATATACCCAGTGTTTCTCTAACAAGGTCTGATATTAACATACTGTTAGAATGTACCCAGTGTTTCTCTAACAAGGTCTGATATGAACATACTGTTAGAATGTACCTAGTGTTTCTCTAACAAGGTCTGATATTAACATACTGTTAGAATGTACCCAGTGTTTCTCTAACAAGGTCTGATATTAACATACTAAATGTACCCAGTGTTTCTCTAACAAGGTCTGATATTAACATAATGAATGTACCCAGTGTTTCTCTAACAAGGTCTGATATTAATATACTGAATATACCCAGTGTTTCTCTAACAAGGTCTGATATTAACAAACTGAATGTACCCAGTGTTTCTCTAACAAGGTCTGATATTAACATACTGTTAGAATGTACCCAGTGTTTCTCTAACAAGGTCTGATATTAACATACTGAATGTACCCAGTGTTTCTCTAACAAGGTCTGATATTAACATACTGTTAGAATGTACCCAGTGTTTCTCTAACAAGGTCTGATATTAACATACTGTTAGAATGTACCCAGTGTTTCTCTAACAAGGTTTGATATTAACATACTGAATGTACCCAGTGTTTCTCTAACAAGGTCTGATATTAACATACTGTTAGAATGTACCCAGTGTTTCTCTAACAAGGTCTGATATTAACATACTGTTAGAATGTACCCAGTGTTTCTCTAACAAGGTCTGATATTAACATACTGAATGTACCCAGTGTTTCCCTAACAAGGTCTGATATTAACATACTGAATGTACCCAGTGTTTCTCTAACAAGGTCTGATATTAACATACTGAATGTACCCAGTGTTTCTCTAACAAGGTCTGATATTAACATACTGAATGTACCCAGTGTTTCTCTAACAAGGTCTGATATTAACATACTGTTAGAATGTACCCAGTGTTTCTCTAACAAGGTCTGATATTAACATACTGGTAGAATGTACCCAGTGTTTCTCTAACAAGGTCTGATATTAACATACTGTTAGAATGTACCCAGTGTTTCTCTAACAAGGTCTGATATTAACATACTGTTAGAATGTACCCAGTGTTTCCCTAACAAGGTCTGATATTAATATACTGAATGTACCCAGTGTTTCTCTAACAAGGTCTGGTATTAACATACTGAATGTACCCAGTGTTTCCCTAACAAGGTCTGATATTAACATACTGAATGTACCCAGTGTTTCTCTAACAAGGTCTGATATTAACATACTGAATGTACCCAGTGTTTCTCTAACAAGGTCTGATATTAACATACTGAATGTACCCAGTGTTTCTCTAACAAGGTCTGATATTAACATACTGAATGTACCCAGTGTTTCTCTAACAAGGTCTGATATTAACATACTGTTAGAATGTACCCAGTGTTTCTCTAACAAGGTCTGAAATTAACATACTGTTAGAATGTACCCAGTGTTTCTCTAACAAGGTCTGATATTAACATACTGTTAGAATGTACCTAGTGTTTCTCTAACAAGGTCTGATATTAACATACTGTTAGAATGTACCCAGTGTTTCTCTAACAAGGTCTGATATTAACATACTAAATGTACCCAGTGTTTCTCTAACAAGGTCTGATATTAACATACTGAATGTACCCAGTGTTTCTCTAACAAGGTCTGATATTAATATACTGAATGTACCCAGTGTTTCTCTAACAAGGTCTGATATTAACATACTGAATGTACCCAGTGTTTCTCTAACAAGGTCTGATATTAACATACTGTTAGAATGTACCCAGTGTTTCTCTAACAAGGTCTGATATTAACATACTGAATGTACCCAGTGTTTCTCTAACAAGGTCTGATATTAACATACTGTTAGAATGTACCCAGTGTTTCTCTAACAAGGTCTGATATTAACATACTGTTAGAATGTACCCAGTGTTTCTCTAACAAGGTTTGATATTAACATACTGAATGTACCCAGTGTTTCTCTAACAAGGTCTGATATTAACATACTGTTAGAATGTACCCAGTGTTTCTCTAACAAGGTCTGATATTAACATACTGTTAGAATGTACCCAGTGTTTCTCTAACAAGGTCTGATATTAACATACTGTTAGAATGTACCCAGTGTTTCTCTAACAAGGTCTGATATTAACATACTGTTAGAATGTACCCAGTGTTTCTCTAACAAGGTCTGATATTAACATACTGAATGTACCCAGTGTTTCCCTAACAAGGTCTGATATTAACATACTGAATGTACCCAGTGTTTCTCTAACAAGGTCTGATATTAACATACTGAATGTACCCAGTGTTTCTCTAACAAGGTCTGATATTAACATACTGAATGTACCCAGTGTTTCTCTAACAAGGTCTGATATTAACATACTGTTAGAATGTACCCAGTGTTTCTCTAACAAGGTCTGAAATTAACATACTGTTAGAATGTACCCAGTGTTTCTCTAACAAGGTCTGATATTAACATACTGTTAGAATGTACCTAGTGTTTCTCTAACAAGGTCTGATATTAACATACTGTTAGAATGTACCCAGTGTTTCTCTAACAAGGTCTGATATTAACATACTAAATGTACCCAGTGTTTCTCTAACAAGGTCTGATATTAACATACTGAATGTACCCAGTGTTTCTCTAACAAGGTCTGATATTAATATACTGAATGTACCCAGTGTTTCTCTAACAAGGTCTGATATTAACATACTGAATGTACCCAGTGTTTCTCTAACAAGGTCTGATATTAACATACTGTTAGAATGTACCCAGTGTTTCTCTAACAAGGTCTGATATTAACATACTGAATGTACCCAGTGTTTCTCTAACAAGGTCTGATATTAACATACTGTTAGAATGTACCCAGTGTTTCTCTAACAAGGTCTGATATTAACATACTGTTAGAATGTACCCAGTGTTTCTCTAACAAGGTTTGATATTAACATACTGAATGTACCCAGTGTTTCTCTAACAAGGTCTGATATTAACATACTGTTAGAATGTACCCAGTGTTTCTCTAACAAGGTCTGATATTAACATACTGTTAGAATGTACCCAGTGTTTCTCTAACAAGGTCTGATATTAACATACTGTTAGAATGTACCCAGTGTTTCTCTAACAAGGTCTGATATTAACATACTGTTAGAATGTACCCAGTGTTTCTCTAACAAGGTCTGATATTAACATACTGAATGTACCCAGTGTTTCCCTAACAAGGTCTGATATTAACATACTGAATGTACCCAGTGTTTCTCTAACAAGGTCTGATATTAACATACTGAATGTACCCAGTGTTTCTCTAACAAGGTCTGATATTAACATACTGAATGTACCCAGTGTTTCTCTAACAAGGTCTGATATTAACATACTGTTAGAATGTACCCAGTGTTTCTCTAACAAGGTCTGATATTAACATACTGAATGTACCCAGTGTTTCTCTAACAAGGTCTGATATTAACATACTGAATGTACCCAGTGTTTCTCTAACAAGGTCTGATATTAACATACTGTTAGAATGTACCCAGTGTTTCTCTAACAAGGTCTGATATTAACATACTGGTAGAATGTACCCAGTGTTTCTCTAACAAGGTCTGATATTAACATACTGTTAGAATGTACCCAGTGTTTCTCTAACAAGGTCTGATATTAACATACTGTTAGAATGTACCCAGTGTTTCCCTAACAAGGTCTGATATTAATATACTGAATGTACCCAGTGTTTCTCTAACAAGGTCTGATATTAACATACTGAATGTACCCAGTGTTTCCCTAACAAGGTCTGATATTAACATACTGAATGTACCCAGTGTTTCTCTAACAAGGTCTGATATTAACATACTGAATGTACCCAGTGTTTCTCTAACAAGGTCTGATATTAACATACTGTTAGAATGTACCCAGTGTTTCTCTAACAAGGTCTGATATTAACATACTGTTAGAATGTACCCAGTGTTTCTCTAACAAGGTTTGATATTAACATACTGAATGTACCCAGTGTTTCTCTAACAAGGTCTGATATTAACATACTGTTAGAATGTACCCAGTGTTTCTCTAACAAGGTCTGATATTAACATACTGTTAGAATGTACCCAGTGTTTCTCTAACAAGGTCTGATATTAACATACTGTTAGAATGTACCCAGTGTTTCTCTAACAAGGTCTGATATTAACATACTGTTAGAATGTACCCAGTGTTTCTCTAACAAGGTCTGATATTAACATACTGAATGTACCCAGTGTTTCCCTAACAAGGTCTGATATTAACATACTGAATGTACCCAGTGTTTCTCTAACAAGGTCTGATATTAACATACTGAATGTACCCAGTGTTTCTCTAACAAGGTCTGATATTAACATACTGAATGTACCCAGTGTTTCTCTAACAAGGTCTGATATTAACATACTGTTAGAATGTACCCAGTGTTTCTCTAACAAGGTCTGATATTAACATACTGAATGTACCCAGTGTTTCTCTAACAAGGTCTGATATTAACATACTGAATGTACCCAGTGTTTCTCTAACAAGGTCTGATATTAACATACTGTTAGAATGTACCCAGTGTTTCTCTAACAAGGTCTGATATTAACATACTGAATGTACCCAGTGTTTCTCTAACAAGGTCTGATATTAACATACTGTTAGAATGTACCCAGTGTTTCTCTAACAAGGTCTGATATTAACATACGGGTAGAATGTACCCAGTGTTTCTCTAACAAGGTCTGATATTAACATACTGTTAGAATGTACCCAGTGTTTCTCTAACAAGGTCTGATATTAACATACTGTTAGAATGTACCCAGTGTTTCCCTAACAAGGTCTGATATTAATATACTGAATGTAATCAAATTTTATTTGTCACATACACATGGTTAGCAGATGTTAATGCGAGTGTAGCGAAATGCTTGTGCTTCTAGTTCCGACAATGCAGTAATAACAAGTAATCTAACTAACAATTCCAAAACTACTGTCTTGTACACAGTGTAAGGGGATAAAGAATATGTACATAAGGATATATGAATGAGTGATGGTACAGAGCAGCATAGGCAAGATACAGTAGATGGTATCGGGTACAGTATGTACAAATGAGATGAGTATGTAAACAAAGTGGCATAGTATAGTATAAAGTGGCTAGTGATACATGTATTACATAAGGATACCGTCGATGATATAGAGTACAGTATATACGTATGCGTATGAGATGAATAATGTAGGGTAAGTAACATTTATATAAGGTAGCATTGTTTAAAGTGGCTAGTGATATATTTACATCATTTCCCATCAATTCCCATTATTAAAGTGGCTGGAGTTGAGTCAGTGTCAGTGTGTTGGCAGCAGCCACTCAGTGTTAGTGGTGGCTGTTTAACAGTCTGATGGCCTTGAGATAGAAGCTGTTTTTCAGTCTCTCGGTCCCAGCTTTGATGCACCTGTACTGACCTCGCCTTCTGGATGATAGCGGGGTGAACAGGCAGTGGCTCGGGTGGTTGATGTCCTTGATGATCTTTATGGCCTTCCTGTGACATCGGGTGGTGTAGGTGTCCTGGATGGCAGGTAGTTTGCCCCCGGTGATGCGTTGTGCAGACCTCACTACCCTCTGGAGAGCCTTACGGTTGAGGGCGGTGCAGTTGCCATACCAGGCGGTGATACAGCCCGCCAGGATGCTCTCGATTGTGCATCTGTAGAAGTTTGTGAGTGCTTTTGGTGACAAGCCGAATTTCTTCAGCCTCCTGAGGTTGAAGAGGCGCTGCTGCGCCTTCTTCACGATGCTGTCTGTGTGAGTGGACCAATTCAGTTTGTCTGTGATGTGTATGCCGAGGAACTTAAAACTTGCTACCCTCTCCACTACTGTTCCATCGATGTGGATAGGGGGGTGTTCCCTCTGCTGTTTCCTGAAGTCCACAATCATCTCCTTAGTTTTGTTGACGTTGAGTGTGAGGTTGTTTTCCTGACACCACACTCCGAGGGCCCTCACCTCCTCCCTGTAGGCCGTCTCATCGTTGTTGGTAATCAAGCCTACCACTGTTGTGTCGTCCGCAAACTTGATGATTGAGTTGGAGGCGTGCGTGGCCACGCAGTCGTGGGTGAACAGGGAGTACAGGAGAGGGCTCAGAACGCAACCTTGTGGGGCCCCAGTGTTGAGGATCAGCGGGGAGGAGATGTTGTACCCAGTGTTTCTCTAACAAGGTCTGATATTAACATACTGAATGTACCCAGTGTTTCTCTAACAAGGTCTGATATTAACATACTGAATGTACCCAGTGTTTCCCTAACAAGGTCTGATATTAACATACTGAATGTACCCAGTGTTTCTCTAACAAGGTCTGATATTAACATACTGTTAGAATGTACCCAGTGTTTCTCTAACAAGGTCTGATATTAACATACTGGTAGAATGTACCCAGTGTTTCTCTAACAAGGTCTGATATTAACATACTGAATGTACCCAGTGTTTCTCTAACAAGGTCTGATATTAACATACTGTTAGAATGTACCCAGTGTTTCTCTAACAAGGTCTGATATTAACATACTGAATGTACCCAGTGTTTCTCTAACAAGGTCTGATATTAACATACTGAATGTACCCAGTGTTTCTCTAACAAGGTCTGATATTAACATACTGTTAGAATGTACCCAGTGTTTCTCTAACAAGGTCTGATATTAACATACTGGTAGAATGTACCCAGTGTTTCTCTAACAAGGTCTGATATTAACATACTGTTAGAATGTACCCAGTGTTTCTCTAACAAGGTCTGATATTAACATACTGTTAGAATGTACCCAGTGTTTCCCTAACAAGGTCTGATATTAATATACTGAATGTACCCAGTGTTTCTCTAACAAGGTCTGATATTAACATACTGAATGTACCCAGTGTTTCCCTAACAAGGTCTGATATTAACATACTGAATGTACCCAGTGTTTCTCTAACAAGGTCTGATATTAACATACTGAATGTACCCAGTGTTTCTCTAACAAGGTCTGATATTAACATACTGTTAGAATGTACCCAGTGTTTCTCTAACAAGGTCTGATATTAACATACTGTTAGAATGTACCCAGTGTTTCTCTAACAAGGTTTGATATTAACATACTGAATGTACCCAGTGTTTCTCTAACAAGGTCTGATATTAACATACTGTTAGAATGTACCCAGTGTTTCTCTAACAAGGTCTGATATTAACATACTGTTAGAATGTACCCAGTGTTTCTCTAACAAGGTCTGATATTAACATACTGTTAGAATGTACCCAGTGTTTCTCTAACAAGGTCTGATATTAACATACTGAATGTACCCAGTGTTTCCCTAACAAGGTCTGATATTAACATACTGAATGTACCCAGTGTTTCTCTAACAAGGTCTGATATTAACATACTGAATGTACCCAGTGTTTCTCTAACAAGGTCTGATATTAACATACTGAATGTACCCAGTGTTTCTCTAACAAGGTCTGATATTAACATACTGAATGTACCCAGTGTTTCTCTAACAAGGTCTGATATTAACATACTGAATGTACCCAGTGTTTCTCTAACAAGGTCTGATATTAACATACTGTTAGAATGTACCCAGTGTTTCTCTAACAAGGTCTGATATTAACATACTGAATGTACCCAGTGTTTCTCTAACAAGGTCTGATTATAACATACTGAATGTACCCAGTGTTTCTCTAACAAGGTCTGATATTAACATACTGAATGTACCCAGTGTTTCTCTAACAAGGTCTGATATTAACATACTGAATGTACCCAGTGTTTCTCTAACAAGGTCTGATATTAACATACTGTTAGAATGTACCCAGTGTTTCTCTAACAAGGTCTGATATTAACATACTGAATGTACCCAGTGTTTCTCTAACAAGGTCTGATATTAACATACTGAATGTACCCAGTGTTTCTCTAACAAGGTCTGATATTAACATACTGTTAGAATGTACCCAGTGTTTCTCTAACAAGGTCTGATATTAACATACTGGTAGAATGTACCCAGTGTTTCTCTAACAAGGTCTGATATTAACATACTGTTAGAATGTACCCAGTGTTTCTCTAACAAGGTCTGATATTAACATACTGTTAGAATGTACCCAGTGTTTCCCTAACAAGGTCTGATATTAATATACTGAATGTACCCAGTGTTTCTCTAACAAGGTCTGATATTAACATACTGAATGTACCCAGTGTTTCTCTAACAAGGTCTGATATTAACATACTGAATGTACCCAGTGTTTCTCTAACAAGGTCTGATATTAACATACTGTTAGAATGTACCCAGTGTTTCTCTAACAAGGTCTGATATTAACATACTGTTAGAATGTACCCAGTGTTTCTCTAACAAGGTCTGATATTAACATACTGTTAGAATGTACCCAGTGTTTCCCTAACAAGGTCTGATATTAACATACTGAATGTACCCAGTGTTTCTCTAACAAGGTCTGATATTAACATACTGTTAGAATGTACCCAGTGTTTCTCTAACAAGGTCTGATATTAACATACTGTTAGAATGTACCCAGTGTTTCTCTAACAAGGTCTGATATTAACATACTGTTAGAATGTACCCAGTGTTTCCCTAACAAGGTCTGATATTAACATACTGTTAGAATGTACCCAGTGTTTCTCTAACAAGGTCTGATATTAACATACTGTTAGAATGTAACCAGTGTTTCTCTAACAAGGTCTGATATTAACATACTGTTAGAATGTACCCAGTGTTTCTCTAACAAGGTCTGATATTAACATACTGTTAGAATGTACCCAGTGTTTCTCTAACAAGGTCTGATATTAACATACTGTTAGAATGTACCCAGTGTTTCTCTAACAAGGTCTGATATTAACATACTGTTAGAATGTACCCAGTGTTTCTCTAACAAGGTCTGATATTAACATACTGTTAGAATGTACCCAGTGTTTCTCTAACAAGGTCTGATATTAACATACTGTTAGAATGTACCCAGTGTTTCTCTAACAAGGTCTGATATTAACATACTGAATGTACCCAGTGTTTCCCTAACAAGGTCTGATATTAACATACTGAATGTACCCAGTGTTTCTCTAACAAGGTCTGATATTAACATACTGAATGTACCCAGTGTTTCTCTAACAAGGTCTGATATTAACATACTGAATGTACCCAGTGTTTCTCTAACAAGGTCTGATATTAACATACTGTTAGAATGTACCCAGTGTTTCTCTAACAAGGTCTGATATTAACATACTGGTAGAATGTACCCAGTGTTTCTCTAACAAGGTCTGATATTAACATACTGTTAGAATGTACCCAGTGTTTCCCTAACAAGGTCTGATATTAACATACTGTTAGAATGTACCCAGTGTTTCCCTAACAAGGTCTGATATTAACATACTGTTAGAATGTACCCAGTGTTTCTCTAACAAGGTCTGATATTAACATACTGTTAGAATGTACCCAGTGTTTCTCTAACAAGGTCTGATATTAACATACTGAATGTACCCAGTGTTTCTCTAACAAGGTCTGATATTAACATACTGAATGTACCCAGTGTTTCCCTAACAAGGTCTGATATTAACATACTGTTAGAATGTACCCAGTGTTTCTCTAACAAGGTCAGATATTAACATACTGAATGTACCCAGTGTTTCTCTAACAAGGTCTGATATTAACATACTGAATGTACCCAGTGTTTCTCTAACAAGGTCTGATATTAACATACTGAATGTACCCAGTGTTTCTCTAACAAGGTCTGATATTAACATACTGTTAGAATGTACCCAGTGTTTCTCTAACAAGGTCTGATATTAACATACTGAATGTACCCAGTGTTTCTCTAACAAGGTCTGATATTAACATACTGAATGTACCCAGTGTTTCTCTAACAAGGTCTGATATTAACATACTGAATGTACCCAGTGTTTCCCTAACAAGGTCTGATATTAACATACTGAATGTACCCAGTGTTTCTCTAACAAGGTCTGATATTAACATACTGTTAGAATGTACCCAGTGTTTCTCTAACAAGGTCTGATATTAACATACTGAATGTACCCAGTGTTTCTCTAACAAGGTCTGATATTAACATACTGTTAGAATGTACCCAGTGTTTCTCTAACAAGGTCTGATATTAACATACTGTTAGAATGTACCCAGTGTTTCTCTAACAAGGTCTGATATTAACATACTGTTAGAATGTACCCAGTGTTTCTCTAACAAGGTCTGATATTAACATACTGTTAGAATGTACCCAGTGTTTCTCTAACAAGGTCTGATATTAACATACTGTTAGAATGTACCCAGTGTTTCTCTAACAAGGTCTGATATTAACATACTGTTAGAATGTACCCAGTGTTTCTCTAACAAGGTCTGATATTAACATACTGAATGTACCCAGTGTTTCCCTAACAAGGTCTGATATTAACATACTGAATGTACCCAGTGTTTCTCTAACAAGGTCTGATATTAACATACTGAATGTACCCAGTGTTTCTCTAACAAGGTCTGATATTAACATACTGAATGTACCCAGTGTTTCTCTAACAAGGTCTGATATTAACATACTGTTAGAATGTACCCAGTGTTTCTCTAACAAGGTCTGATATTAACATACTGGTAGAATGTACCCAGTGTTTCTCTAACAAGGTCTGATATTAACATACTGTTAGAATGTACCCAGTGTTTCCCTAACAAGGTCTGATATTAACATACTGTTAGAATGTACCCAGTGTTTCCCTAACAAGGTCTGATATTAACATACTGTTAGAATGTACCCAGTGTTTCTCTAACAAGGTCTGATATTAACATACTGTTAGAATGTACCCAGTGTTTCTCTAACAAGGTCTGATATTAACATACTGAATGTACCCAGTGTTTCTCTAACAAGGTCTGATATTAACATACTGAATGTACCCAGTGTTTCCCTAACAAGGTCTGATATTAACATACTGTTAGAATGTACCCAGTGTTTCTCTAACAAGGTCTGATATTAACATACTGAATGTACCCAGTGTTTCTCTAACAAGGTCTGATATTAACATACTGTTAGAATGTACCCAGTGTTTCCCTAACAAGGTCTGATATTAACATACTGAATGTACCCAGTGTTTCTCTAACAAGGTATGATATTAACATACTGAATGTACCCAGTGTTTCCCTAACAAGGTCTGATATTAACATACTGAATGTACCCAGTGTTTCTCTAACAAGGTCTGATATTAACATACTGTTAGAATGTACCCAGTGTTTCTCTAACAAGGTCTGATATTAACATACTGAATGTACCCAGTGTTTCTCTAACAAGGTCTGATATTAACATACTGTTAGAATGTACCCAGTGTTTCCCTAACAGGGTCTGATATTAACATACTGTTAGAATGTACCCAGTGTTTCTCTAACAAGGTCTGATATTAACATACTGAATGTACCCAGTGTTTCTCTAACAAGGTCTGATATTAACATACTGTTAGAATGTACCCAGTGTTTCTCTAACAAGGTCTGATATTAACATACTGAATGTACCCAGTGTTTCTCTAACAAGGTCTGATATTAACATACTGTTAGAATGTACCCAGTGTTTCTCTAACAAGGTCTGATATTAACATACTGTTAGAATGTACCCAGTGTTTCTCTAACAAGGTCTGATATTAACATACTGTTAGAATGTACCCAGTGTTTCTCTAACAAGGTCTGATATTAACATACTGTTAGAATGTACCCAGTGTTTCTCTAACAAGGTCTGATATTAACATACTGTTAGAATGTACCCAGTGTTTCTCTAACAAGGTCTGATATTAACATACTGTTAGAATGTACCCAGTGTTTCTCTAACAAGGTCTGATATTAACATACTGAATGTACCCAGTGTTTCCCTAACAAGGTCTGATATTAACATACTGAATGTACCCAGTGTTTCTCTAACAAGGTCTGATATTAACATACTGAATGTACCCAGTGTTTCTCTAACAAGGTCTGATATTAACATACTGAATGTACCCAGTGTTTCTCTAACAAGGTCTGATATTAACATACTGTTAGAATGTACCCAGTGTTTCTCTAACAAGGTCTGATATTAACATACTGGTAGAATGTACCCAGTGTTTCTCTAACAAGGTCTGATATTAACATACTGTTAGAATGTACCCAGTATTTCCCTAACAAGGTCTGATATTAACATACTGTTAGAATGTACCCAGTGTTTCCCTAACAAGGTCTGATATTAACATACTGTTAGAATGTACCCAGTGTTTCTCTAACAAGGTCTGATATTAACATACTGTTAGAATGTACCCAGTGTTTCTCTAACAAGGTCTGATATTAACATACTGAATGTACCCAGTGTTTCTCTAACAAGGTCTGATATTAACATACTGAATGTACCCAGTGTTTCCCTAACAAGGTCTGATATTAACATACTGTTAGAATGTACCCAGTGTTTCTCTAACAAGGTCTGATATTAACATACTGAATGTACCCAGTGTTTCTCTAACAAGGTCTGATATTAACATACTGTTAGAATGTACCCAGTGTTTCCCTAACAAGGTCTGATATTAACATACTGAATGTACCCAGTGTTTCTCTAACAAGGTATGATATTAACATACTGAATGTACCCAGTGTTTCCCTAACAAGGTCTGATATTAACATACTGAATGTACCCAGTGTTTCTCTAACAAGGTCTGATATTAACATACTGTTAGAATGTACCCAGTGTTTCTCTAACAAGGTCTGATATTAACATACTGAATGTACCCAGTGTTTCTCTAACAAGGTCTTATATTAACATACTGTTAGAATGTACCCAGTGTTTCCCTAACAGGGTCTGATATTAACATACTGTTAGAATGTACCCAGTGTTTCTCTAACAAGGTCTGATATTAACATACTGAATGTGTGAATTAGGAAAGTGTGTGTGTTAGGATACACACTAGGATAGTGTGTGTGGGCAGCTGGCCTTCTCTAACCTCCACCCCCACCCCTCTCAGCCTGAGAACAGAAGGCCACTGATGAGCTGGCAAATACTGAGTCACACGACAGAACCCAAGAACCCAGACACACTGACTCAAACACACACTGACTTAAACAGACATTCTGCCTCAAACAGACACACTGCCTTAAACAGACATGCTGCCTCAAACAGACATGCTGTCTCAAACAGACACGCTTCCTCAAACAGACATGCTGCCTCAAACAGACATGCTTCCTCAAACAGACATGCTGCCTCAAACAGACATGCTGCCTCAAACAGACATGCTGTCTCAAACAGGCATGCTGTCTCAAACAGACATGCTGCCTCAAACAGACATGCTGCCTCAAACAAAGGATGCTGCCTCAAACAAAGGATGCTGTCTCAAACAAAGGATGCTGCCTCAAACAACCTTGTGTTGAATAATGAGATCATCTGTATGTACATGAAATAACTTCAGTCTATTTCCTCATGTATTAACGGTCTTTCCATGTGAACAACAACTTGTGCTCACCACAGAGGAGTGTGGGGTGGAGGGTGGAGGAGGGGCTCCATCCACAGAGTTGTGTGGGGTGGAGGGTGGAGGAGGGGCTCCATCCACAGAAAAGTGTAGGGTGGAGGGTGGAGGAGAGGCTCCATCCACAGAGTTGTGTGGGGTGGAGGGTGGAGGAGGGGCTCCATCCACAGAGAAGTGTAGGGTGGAGGGTGGAGGAGGGGCTCCATCCACAGAGAAGTGTAGGGTGGAGGGTGGAGGAGGGGCTCCATCCACAGAGTTGTGTGGGGTGGAGGGTGGAGGAGGGGCTCCATCCACAGAGAAGTGGAGGGTGGAGGGTGGAGGAGGGGCTCCATCCACAGAGGAGTGTGGGGTGGAGGGTGGAGGAGGGGCTCCATCCACAGAGGAGTGTGGGGTGGAGGGTGGAGGAGGGGCTCCATCCACAGAGAAGTGTAGGGTGGAGGGTGGAGGAGGGGCTCCATCCACAGAGAAGTGGAGGATGGAGGGTGGAGGAGGGGCTCCATCCACAGAGGAGTGTGGGGTGGAGGGTGGAGGAGGGGCTCCATCCACAGAGGAGTGTGGGGTGGAGGGTGGAGGAGGGGCTCCATCCACAGAGGAGTGTGGAGTGGAGGGTGGAGTAGGGGCTCCATCCACAGAGAAGTATGGTTTGGGGTGGAGGAGGGGCTCCATCCACAGAGAAGTATGGTGTGGGGTGGAGGGTGGAGGAGGGGCTCCATCCACAGAGGAGTGTGGGGTGGAGGGTGGAGGAGGGGCTCCATCCACAGAGGAGTGTGGGGTGGAGGGTGGAGGAGGGGCTCCATCCATAGAGAAGTGTAGGGTGGAGGGTGGAGGAGGGGCTCCATCCACAGAGAAGTGGAGGATGGAGGGTGGAGGAGGGGCTCCATCCACAGAGGAGTGTGGGGTGGAGGGTGGAGGAGGGGCTCCATCCACAGAGGAGTGTGGGGTGGAGGGTGGAGGAGGGGCTCCATCCACAGAGGAGTGTGGAGTGGAGGGTGGAGTAGGGGCTCCATCCACAGAGAAGTATGGTTTGGGGTGGAGGAGGGGCTCCATCCACAGAGAAGTATGGTGTGGGGTGGAGGGTGGAGGAGGGGCTCCATCCACAGAGGAGTGTGGGGTGGAGGGTGGAGGAGGGGCTCCATCCACAGAGGAGTGTGGGGTGGAGGGTGGAGGAGGGGCTCCATCCACAGAGGGGTGTAGGGTGGAGGGTGGAGTAGGGGCTCCATCCACAGAGAAGTATGGTGTGGGGTGGAGGAGGGGCTCCATCCACAGAGAAGTATGGTGTGAGGGGGGGACAGACAGGAAGGTGGACATAGAGAGAACAGGGAGAGGAGGTAAGGGAAACAGAGAGAGGGGGACAGACAGGAAGGTGGACATAGAGAGAACAGGGAGAGGAGGTAAGGGAAACAGAGAGAGGGGGACAGACAGGAAGGTGGACATAGAGAGAACAGGGAGAGGAGGTAAGGGAAACAGAGAGAAGGGGACAGACAGGAAGGTGGACATAGAGAGAACAGGGAGAGGAGGTAAGGGAAACAGAGAGAGGGGGACAGACAGGAAGGTGGACATAGAACAGGGAGAGGAGGTAAGGCAAACAGAGAGAGGGGGACAGACAGGAAGGTGGTCATAGAGAGAACAGGGAGAGGAGGTAAGGGAAACAGAGAGAGGGGGACAGACAGGAAGGTGGACATAGAGAGAACAGGGAGAGGAGGTAAGGGAAACAGAGAGAGGGGGACAGACAGGAAGGTGGACATAGAGAGAACAGGGAGAGGAGGTAGGGAAACAGAGAGAGGGGGACAGACAGGAAGGTGGACATAGAGAGAACAGGGAGAGGAGGTAAGGGAAACAGAGAGAGGGGGACAGACAGGAAGGTGGACATAGAGAGAACAGGGAGAGGAGGTAAGGGAAACAGAGAGAGGGGGACAGACAGGAAGGTGGACATAGAGAGAACAGGGAGAGGAGGTAAGGGAAACAGAGAGAGGGGGACAGACAGGAAGGTGGACATAGAGAGAACAGGGAGAGGAGGTAAGGGAAACAGAGAGAGGGGGACAGACAGGAAGGTGGACATAGAACAGGGAGAGGAGGTAAGGGAAACAGAGAGAGGGGGACAGACAGGAAGGTGGACATAGAGAGAACAGGGAGAGGAGGTAAGGGAAACAGAGAGAGGGGGACAGACAGGAAGGTGGACATAGAGAGAACAGGGAGAGGAGGTAAGGGAAACAGAGAGAGGGGGACAGACAGGAAGGTGGACATAGAGAGAACAGGGAGAGGAGGTAAGGGAAACAGAGAGAGGGGGACAGACAGGAAGGTGGACATAGAGAGAACAGGGAGAGGAGGTAAGGGAAACAGAGAGAGGGGGACAGACAGGAAGGTGGACATAGAGAGAACAGGGAGAGGAGGTAAGGGAAACAGAGAGAGGGGGACAGACAGGAAGGTGGACATAGAACAGGGAGAGGAGGTAAGGGAAACAGAGAGAGGGGGACAGACAGGAAGGTGGACATAGAGAGAACAGGGAGAGGAGGTAAGGGAAACAGAGAGAGGGGGACAGACAGGAAGGTGGACATAGAGAGAACAGGGAGAGGAGGTAAGGGAAACAGAGAGAGGGGGACAGACAGGAAGGTGGACATAGAGAGAACAGGGAGAGGAGGTAAGGGAAACAGAGAGGGGGGGACAGACAGGAAGGTGGACATAGAGAGAACAGGGAGAGGAAGTAAGGGAAACAGAGAGAGGGGGACAGACAGGAAGGTGGACATAGAGAGAACAGGGAGAGGAGGTAAGGGAAACAGAGAGAGGGGGACAGACAGGAAGGTGGACATAGAGAGAACAGGGAGAGGAGGTAAGGGAAACAGAGAGAGGGGGACAGACAGGAAGGTGGACATAGAGAGAACAGGGAGAGGAGGTAAGGGAAACAGAGAGAGGGGGACAGACAGGAAGGTGGACATAGAGAGAACAGGGAGAGGAGGTAAGGGAAACAGAGAGAGGGGGACAGACAGGAAGGTGGACATAGAGAGAACAGGGAGAGGAGGTAAGGGAAACAGAGAGAGGGGGACAGACAGGAAGGTGGACATAGAGAGAACAGGGAGAGGAGGTAAGGGAAACAGAGAGAGGGGGACAGACAGGAAGGTGGACATAGAACAGGGAGAGGAGGTAAGGGAAACAGAGAGAGGGGGACAGACAGGAAGGTGGACATAGAGAGAACAGGGAGAGGAGGTAAGGGAAACAGAGAGAGGGGGACAGACAGGAAGGTGGACATAGAGAGAACAGGGAGAGGAGGTAAGGGAAACAGAGAGAGGGGGACAGACAGGAAGGTGGACATAGAGAGAACAGGGAGAGGAGGTAAGGGAAACAGAGAGAGGGGGACAGACAGGAAGGTGGACATAGAGAGAACAGGGAGAGGAGGTAAGGGAAACAGAGAGAGGGGGACAGACAGGAAGGTGGACATAGAGAGAACAGGGAGAGGAGGTAAGGGAAACAGAGAGAGGGGGACAGACAGGAAGGTGGACATAGAACAGGGAGAGGAGGTAAGGGAAACAGAGAGAGGGGGACAGACAGGAAGGTGGACATAGAGAGAACAGGGAGAGGAGGTAAGGGAAACAGAGAGAGGGGGACAGACAGGAAGGTGGACATAGAGAGAACAGGGAGAGGAGGTAAGGGAAACAGAGAGAGGGGGACAGACAGGAAGGTGGACATAGAGAGAACAGGGAGAGGAGGTAAGGGAAACAGAGAGGGGGGACAGACAGGAAGGTGGACATAGAGAGAACAGGGAGAGGAAGTAAGGGAAACAGAGAGAGGGGGACAGACAGGAAGGTGGACATAGAGAGAACAGGGAGAGGAGGTAAGGGAAACAGAGAGAGGGGGACAGACAGGAAGGTGGACATAGAGAGAACAGGGAGAGGAGGTAAGGGAAACAGAGAGAGGGGGACAGACAGGAAGGTGGACATAGAGAGAACAGGGAGAGGAGGTAAGGGAAACAGAGAGAGGGGGACAGACAGGAAGGTGGACATAGAGAGAACAGGGAGAGGAGGTAAGGGAAACAGAGAGAGGGGGACAGACAGGAAGGTGGACATAGAGAGAACAGGGAGAGGAGGTAAGGGAAACAGAGAGAGGGGGACAGACAGGAAGGTGGACATAGAGAGAACAGGGAGAGGAGGTAAGGGAAACAGAGAGAGGGGGACAGACAGGAAGGTGGACATAGAGAGAACAGGGAGAGGAGGTAAGGGAAACAGAGAGAGGGGGACAGACAGGAAGGTGGACATAGAGAGAACAGGGAGAGGAGGTAAGGGAAACAGAGAGAGGGGGACAGACAGGAAGGTGGACATAGAGAGAACAGGGAGAGGAGGTAAGGGAAACAGAGAGAGGGGGACAGACAGGAAGGTGGACATAGAGAGAACAGGGAGAGGAGGTAAGGCAAACAGAGAGAGGGGGACAGACAGGAAGGTGGACATAGAACAGGGAGAGGAGGTAAGGGAAACAGAGAGAGGGGGACAGACAGGAAGGTGGACATAGAGAGAACAGGGAGAGGAGGTAAGGGAAACAGATAGAGGGGGACAGACAGGAAGGTGGACATAGAGAGAACAGGGAGAGGAGGTAAGGGAAACAGAGAGAGGGGGACAGACAGGAAGGTGGACATAGAGAGAACAGGGAGAGGAGGTAAGGGAAACAGAGAGAGGGGGACAGACAGGAAGGTGGACATAGAGAGAACAGGGAGAGGAGGTAAGGGAAACAGAGAGAGGGGGACAGACAGGAAGGTGGACATAGAGAGAACAGGGAGAGGAGGTGAGGGAAACAGAGAGAGGGGGACAGACAGGAAGGTGGACATAGAGAGAACAGGGAGAGGAGGTGAGGGAAACAGAGAGAGGGGGACAGACAGGAAGGTGGACATAGAGAGAACAGGGAGAGGAGGTAAGGGAAACAGAGAGAGGGGGACAGACAGGAAGGTGGACATAGAGAGAACAGGGAGAGGAGTGAAGGGAAACAGAGAGAGGGGGACAGACAGGAAGGTGGACATAGAGAGAACAGGGAGAGGAGGTGAGGGAAACAGAGAGAGGGGGACAGACAGGAAGGTGGACATAGAACAGGGAGAGGAGGTAAGGGAAACAGAGAGAGGGGGACAGACAGGAAGGTGGACATAGAACAGGGAGAGGAGGTAAGGGAAACAGAGAGAGGGGGACAGACAGGAAGGTGGACATAGAGAGAACAGGGAGAGGAGGTAAGGGAAACAGAGAGAGGGGGACAGACAGGAAGGTGGACATAGAGAGAACAGGGAGAGGAGGTGAGGGAAACAGAGAGAGGGGGACAGACAGGAAGGTGGACATAGAGAGAACAGGGAGAGGAGGTAAGGGAAACAGAGAGAGGGGGACAGACAGGAAGGTGGACATAGAGAGAACAGGGAGAGGAGGTAAGGGAAACAGAGAGAGGGGGACAGACAGGAAGGTGGACATAGAGAGAACAGGGAGAGGAGGTAAGGGAAACAGAGAGAGGGGGACAGACAGGAAGGTGGACATAGAGAGAACAGGGAGAGGAGGTAAGGGAAACAGAGAGAGGGGGACAGACAGGAAGGTGGACATAGAGAGAACAGGGAGAGGAGGTAAGGGAAACAGAGAGAGGGGGACAGACAGGAAGGTGGACATAGAACAGGGAGAGGAGGTAAGGGAAACAGAGAGAGGGGGACAGACAGGAAGGTGGACATAGAGAGAACAGGGAGAGGAGGTAAGGGAAACAGAGAGAGGGGGACAGACAGGAAGGTGGACATAGAGAGAACAGGGAGAGGAGGTAAGGGAAACAGAGAGAGGGGGACAGACAGGAAGGTGGACATAGAGAGAACAGGGAGAGGAGGTAAGGGAAACAGAGAGAGGGGGACAGACAGGAAGGTGGACATAGAGAGAACAGGGAAGGGTAGAACAATAAATAGAGGCTTCATAATTAAATAAAGGGAATGTTAACTGACTATTATCTCATAGAACAATCTGTATGAGATCTCCTGAGCCTGTGTTAACTTCAGACCTTACTTTCTGTGTTTATTCCAAAACCCTGTTCTTCCCCCATTCATTTTCCCCATAGGGATCGCTGAATGAACCAGAGGTAAGTTATTTCCAGATTTTAGGACCACAAGCTGGCGAGCTCTATACAGAGAGTCTGAAATAGGTTGACACTTCATAGACAAAGCAAGATGTGAAGAGAGTGAAAGAGGGAGAGAGATACAGACGGAGAGGTAGAACGGGGTTAAAGGGGTATATTTAGAGGGATGAGGGTAGAATGCAAGAGAGAAGGAGAAAGTCATAGAATTGAATTGAGCCCAGAGACAGAGGAACTGAGGGGGACATAATCTGATAAAGAGAGAGAGAGGGCTGAATAGAGAGAGGGAGAGAGATGAAACGGTGGTAAACAGAGGTGAAGAGAGAGAGTGTGGGGGGGGGGGGGGGGGGGGGAAATGGAGAAAGGGAAAGAGAGAGGATGTATGAATGCTAGTAACTTCAGAAAGAATCCCTCTAATTTCCCCCTGCTCTAGCATCCCTACCAGCAACACTCCAAGATAGAATAGATGCCCTGCACACACTGCTGTGAGTGTGCGCCTACGGTTATAGTATGTGTGTGTGTGTGTTGTGTGTGTCTGTGTGTACATGTATTTGTAAGTGTGTCTATATCCTGTTAGAAGCTGTACGTATTCTGGGAATCCAATCTCTGTTGAACAACGTCTTTCATTTGGCTCAGCATCCCTTACTGCTGATGTGTGTCTGAATACTGATGAACACACACACTCAGAGCAACTCCAACAAGCATGTTGAGCATGCAACTGACAGGAAGGCAAACAGGTGTGTTGCTGATGGGCAGGTGAGTCATATGACTAATAGACTATTAAATAGGCATCTAGCAGGCTGAGCCCACATGGCTAGGATCTGTAGGCTTGTGTTGACATTCCAGTTAGTCAGTTATTAAGGGAAGTGTTTTTGCCTAAATCCTCCCCTCAGCCGCCTGCATCAACCCCCTCACCTCACCTCACCTCCCCACCACAACCCAACCCCACATTTCATTTAATCAAAAGGAATTATATTGGACGGATTAACAGAAGAGCACTTTATCTCTCTCTCTCTCTGGAAGTGTGTGTGTGTGTGTGTGTGTGTGTGTGTGTGTGTGTGTGTGTGTGTGTGTGTGTGTGTGTGTGTGTGTGTGTGTGATCGAACCTGTGAGCAGACCTCGAGGGCCTTTTTTATCAAGAAGTGTTCCTGCACAGTGACACCCCTTTGCGCACACACACACACACACACACACACACACACACACACACACACACACACACACACACACACACACACACACACACACACACACACACACACACACACACACACACACACACACACACACACACACTTCCATGGGTTGGCATACAGTAAGCAGAGTATTTGATGTCTATGCAGTCAGTCCCTTAGAGCAGCGTGACACTGTAGCTGAATAATAATCTGTCTGAGCATGACAGGGCATACTAATCTGGCATCTGGGTAGCTAGCAGGGAGATAGCTGAATAATAATCTGTCTGTGCATGACTGGGCATACTAATCTGGCATCTGGGTAGCTAGCAGGGAGATAGCTGAATAATAATCTGTCTGAGCATGACAGGGCATACTAACCTGGCATCTGGGTAGCTAGCAGGGAGATAGCTGAATAATAATCTGTCTGTGCATGACAGGGCATACTAATCTGGCATCTGGGTAGCTAGCAGGGAGATAGCTGAATAATAATCTGTTTGAGCATGACAGGGCATACTAATCTGGCATCTGGGTAGCTAGCAGGGAGATAGCTGAATAATAATCTGTCTGTGCATGACAGGGCATACTAATCTGGCATCTGGGTAGCTAGCAGGTAGATAGCTGAATAATAATCTGTCTGAGCATGACAGGGCATACTAATCTGGCATCTGGGTAGCTAGCAGGGAGATAGCTGAATAATAATCTGTCTGAGCATGACAGGGCATACTAATCTGGCATCTGGGTAGCTAGCAGGGAGATAGCTGAATAATAATCTGTCTGAGCATGACAGGGCATACTAATCTGGCATCTGGGTAGCTAGCAGGGAGATAGCTGAATAATAATCTGTCTGAGCATGACAGGGCATACTAATCTGGCATCTGGGTAGCTAGCAGGGAGATAGCTGAATAATAATCTGTCTGTGCATGACAGGGCATACTAATCTGGCATCTGGGTAGCTAGCAGGGAGATAGCTGAATAAGAATCTGTCTGAGCATGACAGGGCATACTAATCTGGCATCTGGGTAGCTAGCAGGGAGATATCTGAATAATAATCTGTCTGTGCATGACAGGGCATACTAATCTGGCATCTGGGTAGCTAGCAGGGAGATAGCTGAATAATAATCTGTCTGAGCATGACAGGGCATACTAATCTGGCATCTGGGTAGCTAGCAGGGAGATAGCTGAATAATAATCTGTCTGTGCATGACAGGGCATACTAATCTGGCATCTGGGTAGCTAGCAGGGAGATAGCTGAATAATAATATGTCTGAGCATGACAGGGCATACAAATCTGGCATCTGGGTAGCTAGCAAGGAGATAGCTGAATAATAATCTGTCTGAGCATGACAGGGCATACTAATCTGGCATCTGGGTAGCTAGCAGGGAGATAGCTGAATAATAATCTGTCTGTGCATGACAGGGCATACTAATCTGGCATCTGGGTAGCTAGCAGGGAGATAGCTGAATAATAATCTGTCTGAGCATGACAGGGCATACTAATCTGGCATCTGGGTAGCTAGCAGGGAGATAGCTGAATAATAATCTGTCTGTGCATGACAGGGCATACTAATCTGGCATCTGGGTAGCTAGCAGGGAGATAGCTGAATAATAATCTGTCTGTGCATGACAGGGCATACTAATCTGGCATCTGGGTAGCTAGCAGGGAGATAGCTGAATAATAATTTGTCTGTGCATGACAGGGCATACTAATCTGGCATCTGGGTAGCTAGCAGGGAGATAGCTGAATAATAATCTGTCTGTGCATGACAGGGCATACTAATCTGGCATCTGGGTAGCTAGCAGGGAGATAGCTGAATAATAATCTGTCTGTGCATGACAGGGCATACTAATCTGGCATCTGGGTAGCTAGCAGGGAGATAGCTGAATAATAATCTGTCTGTGCATGACAGGGCATACTAATCTGGCATCTGGGTAGCTAGCAGGGAGATAGCTGAATAATAATCTGTCTGTGCATGACAGGGCATACTAATCTGGCATCTGGGTAGCTAGCAGGGAGATAGCTGAACCCAATTTCAGAACAACAAGTCATACCATCAGATGAATATTTGTGGTGGGTTTTTTAGACAGATATGATGTAAACTAGTCCTGGACTAGAAATCTAGCTGGAACAACACCAGAGCTGTGGTTGATTTCTGCATGTATTCAGAATGGGAGCTGATCTGTGTAAAAGGTTGGATAGAAATGTCGGCTAAATGTCCATAGTATTATTACATCATGAAGCAGGACTAATGGCCAAACAGAAATGATGAAGCATGAATGTGTTTCTGATTGATTATCTCAGTCATCAGGAGAGGGAGAGGACTGAGTGTGTGTGTGTGTCTATTTCACCACCTCAGATTTGTAAAACCAGAGGGAGTATAAGACAGAGTGAATCTATTCAAATCCTTATTCACTAATGCAGCATAGAAGTGTTGGCAGGTTTGCCTCTTTCTCTTTCACTTAATTGGTCAATTAATGCAATTAATTAGCCAGAGAGCCCACACATCTGAGTCCCACCATTGAAATATGACCCAAGAATGGTATCTGGCAGGCAGTAGAGCCCTTTAGACTCTATGAATACACTAGATACGTAATGTAGCGTGGTATCTATCCACCACATCCCTGTTTCTCCTGGTTTATACATGCACACAGGCAAGTGTTCTTCTTTTAAAACCTATCCTCCTGAGGGACAGAACACCTAATCCCCTGAGAGAGATTGTGTGGCTGTTTTGTGAATGTATTTGTATGAAGGTTATTTGTGTGAGTAGGAATGTCCAGCATGTGTGTGTGTATGTGCTTGTGTGTGCATGTGTGTGTGCATGCATGTGCGTGCGTGTGTGGATATATGGATATATGTGAGGTGGATTGTGTGTGTGTGTGTGTGTGTGTGTGTGTGTGCGTGTGCGTGCGTGCGAGTGTGAGTGTGAGTGTGTGTTACCTGGACTTCTCGTGCATGATAGGCTATGATGAGGCCCAGCAGTATGACTGTAGACAGGCTGATCAGACACTTCAAGGCCAGAGAGTACATGGAGCTCTGAGAACAAAAAACACACAGTGTTAAAAACATACACTGTTACACACACACACACACACACACACACACACGCGCACACACACACCACACACACACACACACACACACCGCACACGCACGCACACACACCACACACACACACACACACACACACACACACAATCCACCTCACATATATCCATATATCCACCTCGCTCTCTTCTTTGTTTACCCTGCTCTCTATTCATGAAATGGAAAAAAGAGAAAGGGGGAGGTGGGGGGAGAGAAGAAGAGAGAGAGGGGGAGGTGGGAAGAGAGAAGAAGGGAGAGAGACAGAGGGGGAGGTGGGGGAGAGAAGAAGAGAGAGAGGGGGAGGTGGGAAGAGAGAAGAAGGGAGAGAGACAGAGGGGGAGGTGGGGGAGAGAAGAAGAGAGAGAGGGGGAGGTGGGAAGAGAGAAGAAGGGAGAGAGACAGAGGGGGAGGTGGGGGAGAGAAGAAGAAGAGAGAGAGGGGGAGGTGGGAAGAGAGAAGAAGGGAGAGAGACAGAGGGGAGGTGGGGGAGAGAAGAAGAGAGAGAGGGGGAGGTGGGAAGAGAGAAGAAGGGAGAGAGACAGAGGGGGAGGTGGGGGAGAGAAGAAGAAGAGAGAGAGGGGGAGGTGGGAAGAGAGAAGAAGGGAGAGAGACAGAGGGGGAGGTGGGGGAGAGAAGAAGAAGAGAGAGAGGGGGAGGTGGAGGGAGAGAAGAAGAGAGTGAATCCCTAGAGAGCAGTGTGTGTGTCTGTATGTTTGTTCATGTGCATGTGTATGCTCACATGTGTGTATCTGTGTGTGTGTGTGTGTGTGTGTGTGCGCGCGTGCGTGCGTGCATGTGTGCGTGCGCGTGTGTGTGTCTGTATGTTTGTTCATGTGCATGTGTATGCTCACATGTGTGTATCTGTGTGTGTGAGTGTGTGTGTGTGTGTGTGTGTGTGTGTGTGTGTGTGTGTGTGTGTGTGTGTGTGTGTGTGTGTGTGTGTGTGTGTGTGTGTGTGTGTGTGTGTGTGCGTGTGTGTGTGTGTGTGTGTGTGTCTGTGTAGGGTGTCCTCAGCATACATCATGAAGGGGAGAGTAATTCACAGCAGGGAGAGGCTTCAGGGCCAGAACACATCACCAGCCCAGGAGGTAGGAGTGAGTGATAGTGTCTGTGTTCTATGTTTCAGTCTCTAACTCCAGGCTTTTGGAAACAATCTTGTGTTATAAGTAGTGTTTTTAACTCTAGTCTGTGTGTGGAGTGTGTTTCACTTACGGTAGTGTGTGTGTGTGTGTGTAGTGTTAACGGCTGTAATCATATTTACATTATTCATTTCCTCCTCTGGATCGCTAAACCACAGCGACGGCCAGCTCATTTGCATGTTCCCTCTTCCTGTAATTGTAAGCGGATTGGCTATATCAGACTGAATGCACTTTCCACCTTTTATATGAATTAAACTCAACTTTCCACCTCACACATGAATTAAACTCAACTTTCCACCTCACACATGAATTAAACTCAACTCTAGAACCATTCAAACATGCATTTTCACTGCACACCAAGGTCGTCTTTGATTTATTCCTAGAAACACTGTTTCCAGTTTTGATTCTTGGTTAATCTCTCTTTCTCTCTCCTATCTTTCCCTTCCCTCTCACCTCTCTTTCCCTCCCCTCTCTCACCTCTCTCTCCCCTCTCTCACCTGTCTTTCCCTTCCCTCTCACCTATCTTTCCCTCCCCTCTCTCACCTGTCTTTCCCTCCCCTCTCTCAGCTCTTAATTCAATTCAATTCAAAGGGCTTTATTGGCATGGGAAACATCAGGTCTGAATACTTATGTAAATACGGTATTTCTGTTTTGTATGTTTTATAAATTTGCAAAACATATCTAAAAACCTGTTTTCACTTTGTCATTTTGGGTTATTGTGTGTAGATTTATGAGGAAAACAATGAATTTAATCCATTAAGAGTGTAACGTAACAAAATGTGGAAAAAGTCAAGGGGTCTGAATACTTTCCGAATGCACTGTATGTTAACATTGCCAAAGAAAGTGAAGTAGATAATAAACAAACTTGAAATAAAGAATAAAAAATGTACATCAAACATTAACAATGGTGTTTGTTCTTCACTGGTTGCCCTTTTCTTGCGGCAACAGGTCACAAATATTTTTGCTGTAATTGCACACTGGTACTTCACCCAATAGATATGGGAGTTTATCAAAATTACATTTTTTTTTTTCGAATTCTTTGTGGATCTGTGTAATCTGAGGGAAATATGTGTCTCTAATATGGTCTATTATTTGGCAAGAGGTTAGGAAGTGCATCTCAGTTTCCACATAATTTTGTGGGCAGTGTGCACATAGCTTGTCTTCTCTTGAAAGCCATGTCTGCCTACGGCGGCCTTTCTCAAAAGCAAGGCTATGCTCACTGAGTCTGTACATAGTCAAAGCTTTCCTTAATTTTGAGTGAATCACAGTGGTCAGGTATTCTGCCACTGTGTACTATCTTTTTGGGGCCAAATAGCATTTAACTTTGCTCTGTATTTTTGGTAAATTCTTTCCAATGGGTCAAGTAATTATCTTTTTGTTTTCTCATGATTTGGTTGGATCTAATTGTGTTGCTGTCCTGAGACTCTGTGGGGTCTTTGTTATGGAAGGTTTAGGAATGGCTTCCTTTTAGGTGGTGGTAGAATTTAACAGCTCTTTTCTGGACTTTGATAATTAGCGGGTATCGGCCTAATTCTGCTCTGCTCTGCATGCATTATTTGGTTTTTTATGTTGTACATGAAGGATATTTTTGAAGAGTCTCAGTTTAGTTTTTGTCCCATTTTGTGAATTATTGTTTGGCGAGTGGACCCCAGACCTCACAACCATAAAGGGAAATGGGTTCTATAACTGATTCAAATATTTTTTTGCCAGATCGTAATCGGGATGTCAAATTGTATGTTCCTTTTGATGGCATAAAAGGCCCTTCTTGGTTTGTCTCGCAGATCGTTCACAGCTTTGTGGAAGTTACCTGTGGCGCTGATGTTTAGGCCAAGGTATGTATAGTTTTTTGTGTGCTCTAGGGCAACAGGGTCTAGATGGAATTTGTATTTGTGGTCCTGGCAACTGGACCTTTTTTGGAACACCATAATTTTTGTCTTACTGAGATTTACTGTCAGGGTCCAGGTCTGGTAGAATCTGTGCAGAAGCTCTAGGTGCTGCTGTAGGCCCTCCTTGGTTGGGGACAGAAGCACCAGATCTTCAGCAAACAGTAGATATTTGACTTCAGATTCTAGTAGGGTGAGGCCGGATGCTGTAAACTGTTCTAGTGCCCTCGCCAATTCGTTGATATATATGTTGAAGAGGGTGGGGCTCAAGCTGCATCCCTGTCTCACCCCACGGCCCTGTGGAAAGGAATGTGTATTTTTTTGCCAATTTTGTGTACATGGATTTTATAATGTATGTTTTTCACCCAACACTGCTTTCCATCAATTTGTATAGCAGACCCTCATGTCAAATTGAGTCAAAAGCTTTTTGGAAATAACAAAGCATGAGAAGACTTCGCCTTTGTTTTGGTTTGGTTGTCAATTAGGGTGTGCAGGGTGAATACGTGGTCTGTCGTACGGTAGTTTGGTACAAAGCCAATTTGACATTTGCTCAGTACATTGTTTTCACTGAATCAATCTGCGGTCTGCCGTTAATGACAATGTGGAGGATTTCCCCAAGGTTGCTGTTGACGCATATCCCACGGTAGTTATTGGTATAAAATTTGTCTCCACTTTTGTGGATTGGGTTGACCAGTCGTTGGTTCCAAATATTGGGGAAGATACCAGAGCTGAGGATGATGTTAAAGACTTCATGTATAGAATTTGTGGTCTGTATATTTTATAATTTCATTTAGGATAACATCAACGCTACAGGTCTTTTTGGGTTGGAGGGTTTGTTTTTGGTCTTGTAGTTCCTTCAATGTAATTGGAGAATCCAGTGGGTTCTGGTAGTCTTTAATAGCTGATTCTAAGACTTGTATTTGATCATGTAAATCGTTTTTGCTGTTTGTTATTTGTTAAAGAGCCAAAAAGATTGCAGATGTGGTTTATCCATACATTTCCGTTTTATATAGATAACTCTTTGTGTTGTTGTTTGTTTAGTGTTTTCCAATTATCCCAGAAGTGGTTAGATTCTATGGATTCTTCAATTACATTGAGCTGATTTCTGACTTACTGTTCCTTCTTTTCCGTAGTGTATTTCTGTATTGTTTTAGTGATTCACCATAGTGAAGGCGTTGGCTTAGGTTTTCTGGGTCTCTGTGTTTTTTGTTGGACAGGTTTCTCAATTTCTTTCTTAAGGTTTTTGCATTCATCATCAAACCATTTGTCATTGTTTTAAATTTCTTAGGTTGTCTGCTTGACATTTTTAGATTTGTTAGGAAAGCTGAAATATAGTGTTTAGGTTTTCTACTGCTAAGTTTACACCTTCACTATTACAGTTAAATGTTTTGTCCAGGAAGTTGTCTAAAAGGTATTGAATTTGTTGTTGCATAATTGTTTTTAGTAGGTTTCTACACTACTATCCTTCCATCTATAGCCTGTCTTAATATTGTGTAGTTCTTTTGGCTTTGATGCCTCATGATTGAGTTTTGCTCTGTTCAGGTAGACTGTGATTTTGCTGTGATCTGATAGGGGTGTCAGTGGACTGACTATGAACGCCCTGAGAGACTCTGGGTTGAGGTCAGTGATAAAGTAGTCTACAGTACTACTGCCAAGGGATATGCTAATAGGTGTACCTACCATAGGAGTCTCTTCGAAGTCTACCATTGACTATGTAGAGATCCAAGGTGCGTCAGAGCTGCAGGAGTTGTGACATGTTTTTGTTGGTTGTTTTGTCATAGTTGTGTCTAGGGGGGTATTTTTGGGAGGATATACTGTCTCCTCCAGGTAGGTGTTTGTCCCCCTGTGTGCTGAGAGTGTCTGGTTCTTGTCCAGTTCTGGCATTTAGGTCACCACAGACTAGTACATGTCCCTGGGCCTGGAAATGGTTGTTCTCCCCTTCTAGGATGAAGAAGCTGTCATCGTTGGGTGATTCTATTGGGGGGATATAGGTAGCACACCCGAGAACATTTTTCTCTGTTAATGTCTAACAAGATAATATTCCTGTTTTGACTAATTTAATAGTTTAATAGTTGGTTCTGCTCTGTACCAAATTAGCATACCCCCTCCCCTCTCTCCCCTCTCTTTCCCTCCCCTCTCTCCCCTCTCTTTCCCTCCCATCTCTCTCCTCTCTTTCCCTCCCCTCTCTCCCCTCTCTTTCCCTCCCATCTCTCTCCTCTCTTTCCCTCCCCTCTCTCCCCTCTCTTTCCCTCCCATCTCTCTCCTCTCTTTCCCTCCCCTCTCGTTCCCTCTTTCCTTTCTTTCTCTCCCCTCTCTTTCCCTCCCTTTCTCTCCCCTCTCTTTCCCTCCCTTTATCTCCCCTCTCTTTCCCTCCCTTTATCTCCCCTCTCGTTCCCTCTTCCCTTTCTTTCTCTCCCCTCTCTTTCCCTCCCCTCTCTCCCCTCTCTTTCCCTCCCATCTCTCTCCTCTCTTTCCCTCCCCTCTCTCCCCTCTCTTTCCCTCCCCTCTCTCCCCTCTCTTTCCCTCCCTTTCTCTCCCCTCTCTTTCCCTCCCCTCTCTCCCCTCTCTTTATCTCCCCTCTCTCCCCTCTCTTTCCCTCCCCTCTCTCCCCTCTATCCCCTCTCTTTCCCCCCCTCTCTTTCCCTCTCTTTCTCTCCCCTCTCTTTCCCTCCCCTCTCTCCCCTCTCTCCCCTCTCTTTATCTCCCCTCTCTTTATCTCCCCTCTCTCCCCTTTCTTCCCTTCCCTCTCTCCCCTTCCCTCTCTCCCTTCTCTTTCCCTCCCCTCTCTCCCCTTCCCTCTCTCCCTTCTCTTTCCCTCCCCTCTCTCTCCTCTCTCTCCTCTCTATATTTATTTTCTCCATGTCTGTCCATCACACAGTCAGCGGACTATTTGATTTATTCAAATCAAACAGTTCCACTTCAATGAACAACTATTTAGTCTCATCTGTGTGTGTTTGTGTGTGCGTGCGCGCGTGTGTGTGCATGCCTGTGTGTATGTATGTGTACTGGTGTGTGTGATTAGCAGGTATTGATCGAAGGCTGGGTGGACGCCATGCAGATATAAAGAGCATTTTGAGCTCCATCAGTTCAATCATCAAACAGACACACACACAGACACACACACAGACACACACACAGACACACACACAGACACACACACAGACCCACAGACACAGCGAGGCACTGAGATGCACAGCCAAGGGCCCCCCAACCCCCTCAGCTACAGGGGAGCCAATCCATATAAACATACAGAAGGAGCTGCAGAGAGGATTCCCCCTGTAGACTGCTCCCACAGCACTAGCCATGACACACACACACACACACACACACACACACACACACACACACACACAGAGAGAGAAATAGGGAGCACCCCCTATCCACATCGATGGGACAGCAGTGGAGAAGATGGGAAGTTTTAAGTTCCTCGGCGTATAAATCACGGACAAACTGAAATGGTCCACCTACACAGGCAGTGTGGTGAAGAAGGCGCAGCAGCACCTCTTCAACCTCAGGAGGCTGAAGAAATTTGGCTTGTTACCCAAAACACTCACAAACTTTTACAGATGCACAATTGAGAGCATCCTGTCGGGCTGTATCACCGCCTGGTACGGCAACTGCACCGCCCACAACCGTAAGGCTCTCCAGAGGGTAGTGAGGTCTGCACAACGCATCACTGGGGGCAAACTATCTGCCCTCCAGGACATCTACACCACCCGATGTCACAGGAAGACCAAAAAGATCATCAAGGACAACAACTAACTACCCAAGCCACTGCCTGTTCACCCCGCTACCATCCATAAGGCGAGGTCAGTACAGGTGCATTAAAGCTGGGACCGAGAGACTGAAAAGCAGCTTCTATCTCAAGGCCATCAGACTGTTAAACAGCCATCACTAACACAGAGAGGCTGCTGCCTACATACAGACTTGAAATCATTGGCCACTTGAATAAATGGATCACTTTAATAATGCCACTTTAATAATGTTTATATATCTTGCCTCACTCATCTCATATGTATGTACTGTATTTTATACCATCTATTGCATCTAGCCTATGCCACTCTGTCATTGCTCATCCATGTATTTATATGTATATATTCTTATTCCAATCCTTTACTTAGATTTGTGTATATTAGGTAGTTGTGGAATTGTTAGATTACATGTTAGATATTGCTGTCGGAACTAGAAGCACAAGCATTTCCCTACACTCGCAATAACATCTGCTAACCAAGTGTATGTGACCAATAAAATTTGAATTGATTTGACATACATACACACAGACACACACACAGATACACACACACACACACTACAGAGGGCGACAGGTAGCCTAGTGGTTAGAGCGTTGGACTAGTAACCGGAAGGTTGCAAGATCCAACCCCCGAGCTGACAAGGTACAAATCTGTCGTTCTGCCCCTGAACAAGGCAGTTAACCCACTGTTCCTAGAACATCATTAAAAATAAGAATTTGTTCTTAACTGACTTGCCTAGTTAAATAAAGGTAAAATAAAAAAATAAAAATATCCATTCTGAGCACTAGTCTAACTCTGCTGTCCCACATCGTTGAATGCTGTATTCATTGGTGTGAGCAGTCTGGTTTGGTTGAAGACAAACTGATGAACAACAGAAGAGTTGTGTTAACTCAACAACACAAACACACAACACACAGACACACACACAGACACACACACAGACACACACACTCAATTACACATCGATAAACACATACTCAATTACACAGTGACAGATACACACACTCGATTACACACCGATACACGTCATTACACCTCTATACACCCAATTACACACTCACACAAGTACACCAGCACAGTCAGCACCGACAGACACAAAGAGACCCACGAAAGCAGACACACACAAATAGGTGCAGCCGTGGCTTAAAAATGATAACGCATAACAACACCATGTACACACAGAGGGACCTATCACCACACACATGGGGCATTTCCATACAGGATTCACCACATTGTTTAACCCAAAAGGCTCAGACTTTTCTGTTTCCATCTACGCTGGCCAGTACCCGTGTCTCACTGGGCCATGGCTCCGGAGGCCCTGCTCTGACTTGGGGCCAAAGCCAGGCCACTGGTACTTTCACCTGTCGTTTATAGAACTGTGAATTTGAACCCATTCTAAGAAAGCAACTGTTTAGATGATGCAGAGGTTGTCGATTGTGCTCTTCACACGTCCTCACTGTCAGCCCTCACTATGGAAATACAACTTCTCTATTATAACATAAGGGTGTATACCAGTGTTGTGTTAGAGACCACCTAAAGCGAGACAGAGTCAAGACCGGAGCAAATCGAGTCTGAGTCAAGACCAAGACCAGAGCAAATCGAGTCTGAGTCATGACCGAGACTTGGATGGAGGCGATGGGGGCAGGGCTGAGTTAAGAACGAGACCAGAACAATGTGAAACCAATTCAAGACTGTGATTGTGATGTTGTCAGATCTCCACCATAATGAGAGCTCAAAATGTTTTTGTGTCAATACTTCAGTAGAACATATTGACTCTTTAGCCATTCAGAATGGTGACAAATTGCATTCTGAGGGCAAAGAGCGAGCCACTCTACAAATGATCACTAACCATGGTCTCTAATTAATAGATACAAATACTTAAAAAATACCCGGTCGCCCCTAAGCGAATGCACGAAATTATATCAAACAATTTCCCTCAGTCTCGACAAGGTTTGAGGTTTCAACAACACTGAAGGACATTAACGCTACGGGTCAAGTTGAAAGTTCACATTTGAAGAGGTTATCAGATATAAATGTGTCATGAAAGGAGTGTGGGTATCTGGCCTGGCAAAGCGGTTTCATGTGCTGACTGAAAAGGGACTGATAATTATTTGTTTGTTTACCCCACTGGTCTCAGCTGGTCTCAGCTGGTCTCAGCTGGTCTCCGCTGGTCTCAGCTGGTCTCAGCTGGTCTCAGCTGGTCTCAGGAAGAAATGACGAGTCCTCATTGTCCTTCACGAGTCAAAATGTATCCGAGACCAAGACAAGACCGAGACACTCAATATGTGGTCTCGAGACCGGACTTGAGTACTACAACACTGGTGTATACACTGGAGGTCTCCTCAGGTATTCCCAAACTGTGGTGTGCGCAATGCCGTTGGGGGGTAAGCCAAATAAAAATGTGATTCACATTTTCAAACAGTCCATTTATATTTTCCAACTGGGCTAAACATTTGGGGAAGGTATTTTCTCGCCTGAGCAGCCTCGTTTCACTGCCAAAAATAAAATGAAACCATCTAGTGTTCAGCGAAATAACAACACAATGTCAAATACAGGTAGCGTATTCAAATAATTAACATCCAATCAAATCAACCGTTACTCTATCATGGGAATTCCACACATAGCTGCTGCTCATTCTGTTTGCTCAAAAATTGATAAATGGTTAAAAAAAAGTAAGGCCCGCGTCCATAGAGACACATAGCAGCTCTACTGGTAGTACTGCTACTACCAGCAGTACTACACCTGCACTTGTCGACGACACAACTTGTTCTGCGTCCATAGAGACACATACCAGCTCTACTGGTAGTACTGCTACTACCAGCAGTACTACACCGGCACCTGTTAACGACACAAGTTGTTCTGCTTCCACGAACACATCCAATGCTAGCATCACTAATTCTACATTTGTTGTTAGCCCAGGTAGCATGGACACTGACAGTTGTGAATCTGATGCAGCCGAAGAGCTACTGCCTCCTTACCCGGGAAAGCACCGAACAACAGACAGGGACGTTGGACCATCAAAAAGGTGCACATTTGATGAGTACTACATTGATTTGGGGTTCACTTATATTGTGAGTCGTGCCTCTCCTCAGCCACAGTGTGTTATACGTGCAAAAGTACTATATCACAACTCGATGAAACCTTCACTCAGACATTTAGAAACAAAACATGTCAATTTGAAAAATAAGGCATGGGATTTTTTTTTGTGCGAGAATTAAGATGACTTTCGAGTAGTAAGACATGTATAAAAGCAACAGATACCATTAATAAGAAGGAGCTAGAAGCGTCTTATATGGTGAGCTACCGAGTGGCTAGGACAGGCAAACCCCATACTATTGTGGAGGACTTAATTCTTCCTGCTGCCGCGGATATGGCTGGGACAATGCTGGGGAAAAAGGCCCCAAAAAACTATACAGACAATGCCTTCATCAAACACTGTTTCACGATGCATCAGTGACATGGCAGGGGATGTTTTGAAATTACAGCTGGATGAGTCAACAGACGTGGCGGTCCTGGCACAGCTCCTGGTATATGTCCGTTGCGTTTATGGGGCGTCAATTAAGGAAGACATCCTTTTCTGCAAACCACTGGAAACCAGAACAACAGGAGAATATATTTTTAAAGTACTGGACAGATTTCTGACATCAAATGGACTTTGGGGGTCAAGATGTGTTGGTATCTGTACTGATGGAGCAGAAGCCATGACAGGGAGACATATTGGAGTGGTAACGCGCATGCAAGCAGTTGCTCCTGACGCCACTTGGGTTCACTGCAGCATCCACTGAGAGGCTCTTGGGTTCACTGCAGCATCCACTGAGAGGCTCTTGGGTTCACTGCAGCATCCACCGAGAGGCTCTTGGATTCACTGCAGCATCCACTGAGAGGCTCTGGCTGCCAAAGGAATGCATGACAGCTTGAAAGACGTTTTGGACACTACAGTGAAAATGGTTAACTTTGTTAAAGCAAGGCTCCTGAACTCTCATGTATTTTCTGCACTATGTAATGATATGGGCAGTGACCATGCAACGCTTTTACAACATACAGAAGTGTACTGGTTATAAAGTGGCAAAGTATTGACACGTTTCTTTTTAAATAGAGAGACGAGCTTAAAGTTTTCTTTACTGACCATAATTTTTACTTGTCTGAAAGCTTGCATGATGACGAGTTTCTCACATGACTGGCCTATCTGGGTGATGTTTTTTCTCACGTGAATGATCTGATTCTAGGATTAGAGGGACTCTCCGGAACTATATTCAATGTGCGGGACAAAATTGAGGCTATGACTAAGAAGTTGGAGCTCTTCTCTGTCTGCATTAACAAGGACAACACACAGGTCTTTCCATTATTGTATGATTTTTGTGTGCAAATGAAGCTTACGGACAATGTCAAATGTGATATAGCGTTTCGCAGGTACTTTACCGAAACGGATGACACAAACAACTAGATTCGTTATCCCTTTCATGCCCTGCCTCCAGTCCACTTACCAATATCTGAACAAGAGAGCCTCATCGAAATTGCAACAAGCGGTTCTGTGAAAATGTAATTTAATCAGAAGCCACTGCCAGATATCTGGATTGGGCTGCGCTCAGAGTATTCTGCTTGGCAAATCACGCTGTTAAGACACTGATGAACTTTGCAACCACGTACCTACAGTGGGGAAAAAAAGTATTTAGTCAGCCACCAATTGTGCAAGTTCTCCCACTTAAAAAGATGAGAGAGGCCTGTAATTGTCATCATAGGTACACTTCAACTATGACAGACAAAATGAAAAAGAAAATCCAGAAAATCACATTGTAGGATCTTTTATGAATTTATTTGCAAATTATGGTGGAAAATAGGTATTTGGTCAATAACAAAAGTTTATCTCAATACTTTGTTATATACCCTTTGTTGGCAATGACAGAGGTCAAACGTTTTCTGTAAGTCTTCACAAGGTTTTCACACACTGTTGCTGGTATTTTGGCCCATTCCTCCATGCAGATCTCCTCTAGAGCAGTGATGTTTTGGGGCTGTTGCTGGGCAACACGGACTTTCAACTCCCTCCAAAGATTTTCTATGGGGTTGAGCTCTGGAGACTGGCTAGGCCACTCCAGGACCTTGAAATGCTTCTTACGAAGCCACTCCTTCGTTGCCCGGGCGGTGTGTTTGGGATCATTGTCATGCTGAAAGACCCAGCCACGTTTCATAGCAGTAGCAGTAGACTGCTACTGAGAGTGCTACTGACGTCATTTCCGGTCACAACTTGCAGACTTGTTTTCGAGTTGCTGTGCGTTTTGTTGCCAACCTGTTTTGCTACCTGACAAATTTACGGTTTTTACTTTTTAATTACCGTTTATATATATATATATATATTTTTTTTTCCCTCAACTTTTTCACTCCGGACGCTTTATCTGGACACGATTCGTCAGGACCTCCAACAGCCGAAGCTAAGTAGTAACATTAACATAATGCCTTCTAATTGCAGTCGCTGTACTCGCCTTACGGCGAGGATAGCTGTGCTACAAGTCCAGCTTCAGACGCAATCGTTAAGCAAGGGTAATTTCAGTGTAGGAAAGGATGAAACAGCGTCTGTGCCACCAGTAAGTACAGATAGTAGTATAAATCCCCTGGCACAGTCTCCGCAGCCGGACAACTTTCTCACGGTTTCTGGAAGGAAATGCTGTAGGAACGCTCAACCGGTGTCGCTCATTCAGCCGACAGAAACTTTCAACCGGTTTTCCCCATTAAGCAGCGGGTCGGAGTCAGAGGCCGAGTCTTCTCTGGTCTCTACTCCTCCCGTTACGGGGTCTGAGACGCCGAAGCTTACCACCATTAGCTCTGACAAATTGAAAACTCTAGTCATTGGCGACTCCATTACCCGCAGTATTAGACTTAAAACGAATCATCCAGCGATCATACACTGTTTACCGGGGGGCAGGGCTACCGACGTTAAGGCTAATCTGAAGATGGTGCTGGCTAAAGCTAAAACTGGCGAGTGTAGAGAGTATAGAGATATTGTTATCCACGTCGGCACCAACGATGTTAGGATGAAACAGTCAGAGATCACCAAGCGCAACATAGCTTCAGCGTGTAAATCAGCTAGAAAGAAGTGTCGGCATCGAGTAATTGTCTCTGGCCCCCTCCCAGTTAGGGGGAGTGATGAGCTCTACAGCAGAGTCTCACAACTCAATCGCTGGTTGAAAACTGTTTTCTGCCCCTCCCAAAAGATAGAATTTGTAGATAATTGGCCCTCTTTCTGGGACTCACCCACAAACAGGACCAAGCCTGACCTGCTGAGGAGTGACGGACTCCATCCTAGCTGGAGGGGTGCTCTCATTTTATCTACCAACATAGACAGGGCTCTAACTCCTCTAGCTCCACAATGAAATAGGGTGCAGGCCAGGCAGCAGACTGTTAGCCAGCCTGCCAGCATAGTGGAGTCTGCCACTAGCACAGTCAGTGTAGTCAGCTCAGCTATCACCATTGAGACCGTGTCCGTGCCTCAACCTAGGTTGGGCAAAACTAAACATGGCGGTGTTCGCCTTAGCAATCTCACTAGGATAAAGACCACCTCCATTCCTGTCATTATTGAAAGAGATCATGATACCTCACATCTCAAAATAGGGCTACTTAATGTTAGATCCCTTACTTCAAAGGCAATTATAGTCAATTAACTAATCACTGATCATAATCTTGATGTGATTGGCCTGACTGAAACATGGCTTAAGCCTGATGAATTTACTGTGTTAAATGAGGCCTCACCTCCTGGCTACACTAGTGACCATATCCCCCGTGCATCCCGCAAAGGCGGAGGTGTTGCTAACATTTATGATAGCAAATTTCAATTTACAAAAAAAAAATGACATTTTCGTCTTTTGAGCTTCTAGTCATGAAATCTATGCAGCCTACTCAATCACTTTTTATAGCTACTGTTTACAGGCCTCCTGGGCCATATACAGCGTTCCTCACTGAGTTCCCTGAATTCCTATCGGACCTTGTAGTCATAGCAGATAATATTCTAATCTTTGGTGACTTTAATATTCACATGGAAAAGTCCACATACCCACTCCAAAAGGCTTTCGGAGCCATCATCGACTCAGTGGGTTTTGTCCAACATGTCTCTGGACCCACTCACTGTCACAGTCATACGCTGGACCTAGTTTTGTCCCATGGAATAAATGTTGTGGATCTTAATGTTTTTCCACATAATCCTGGACTATCGGACCACCATTTTATTACGTTTGCAATTGCAACAAATAATCTGCTCAGACCCCAACCAAGGAACATCAAAAGTCGTGCTATAAATTCACAGACAACACAAAGATTCCTTGATGTCCTTCCAGATTCCCTCTGTCTACCCAAGGACGCCAGAGGACAAAAATCAGTTAACCACCTAACTGAGGAACTCAATTTAACCTTGCGCAATACCCTAGATGCAGTTGCACCCCTAAAAACTAAAAACATTTCTCATAAGAAACTAGCTCCCTGGTACACAGAAAATACCCGAGCTCTGAAGCAAGCTTCCAGAAAATTGGAACGGAAATGGCGCCACACCAAACTGGAAGTCTTCCGACTAGCTTTGAAAGACAGTACTGTGCAGTACCGAAGAGCCCTTACTGCTGCTCGATCATCCTATTTTTCTAACTTAATTGAGGAAAATAAGAACAATCCGAAATTCCTTTTTGATACTGTCGCAAAGCTAACTAAAAAGCAGCATTCCCCAAGAGAGGATGACTTTCACTTTAGCAGTGATAAATTCATGAACTTCTTTGAGGAAAAGATTATGATTATTAGAAAGCAAATTACGTACTCCTCTTTAAATCTGCGTATTCCTTCAAAGCTCAGTTGTCCTGAGTCTGCACAACTCTGCCAGGACCTAGGATCAAGAGAGACGCTCAAGTGTTTTAGTACTATATCTCTTGACACAATGATGAAAATAATCATGGCCTCTAAACCTTCAAGCTGCATACTGGACCCTATTCCAACTAAACTACTGAAAGAGCTGCTTCCTGTGCTTGGCCCTCCTATGTTGAACATAATAAACGGCTCTCTATCCACCGGATGTGTACCAAACTCACTAAAAGTGGCAGTAATAAAGCCTCTCTTGAAAAAGCCAAACCTTGACCCAGAAAATATAAAAAACTATCGGCCTATATCGAATCTTCCATTCCTCTCAAAAATTTTAGAAAAGGCTGTTGCGCAGCAACTCACTGCCTTCCTGAAGACAAACAATGTATATGAAATGCTTCAGTCTGGTTTTAGACCCCATCATAGCACTGAGACGGCACTTGTGAAGGTGGTAAATGACATTTTAATGGCATCGGACCGAGGCTCTGCATCTGTCCTCGTGCTCCTAGACCTTAGTGCTGCTTTTGATACCATCGATCACCACATTCTTTTGGAGAGATTGGAAACCCAAATTGGTCTACACGGACAAGTTCTGGCCTGGTTTAGATCTTATCTGTCGGAAAGATATCAGTTTGTCTCTGTGAATGGTTTGTCCTCTGACAAATCAACTGTAAATTTCGGTGTTCCTCAAGGTTCCGTTTTAGGACCACTATTGTTGTCACTATATATTTTACCTCTTGGGGATGTTATTTGAAAACATAATGTTAACTTTCACTGCTATGCGGATGACACACAGCTGTACATTTCAATTAAACTTGCCCTTGCTAGAAGCATGTGTTTCAGACATAAGGAAGTGGATGGCTGCAAACTTTCTACTTTTAAACTCGGACAAAACAGAGATGCTTGTTCTAGGTCCCAAGAAACAAAGAGATCTTCTGTTGAATCTGACAATTAATCTTAATGGTTGTACAGTCGTCTCAAATAAAACTGTGAAGGACCTCGACCGTTACTCTGGACCCTGATCTCTCTTTTGAAGAACATATCAAGACCATTTCAAGGACAGCTTTTTTCCATCTACGTAACATTGCAAAAATCAGAAACTTTCTGTCCAAAAATGATGCAGAAAAATTTATCCATGCTTTTGTCACTTCTAGGTTAGACTACTGCAATGCTCTACTTTCCGGCTACCCGGATAAAGCACTAAATAAACTTCAGTTAGTGCTAAATACGGCTGCTAGAATCCTGACTAGAACCAAAAAATGTGATCATATTACTCCAGTGCTAGCCTCTCTACACTGGCTTCCTGTCAAAGCACGGGCTGATTTCAAGGTTTTACTGCTAACCTACAAAGCATTACATGGGCTTGCTCCTACCTATCTCTCTGATTTGGTCCTGCCATATATACCTACACGTACGCTACGGTCACAAGACGCAGGCCTCCTAATTGTCCCTAGAATTTCTAAGCAAACAGCTGGAGGCAGGGCTTTCTCCTATAGAGCTCCATTTTTATGGAACGGTCTGCCTACCCATGTCAGAGACGCAAACTCGGTCTCAACCTTCAAGTCTTTACTGAAGACTCATCTCTTCAGTGGGTCATATGATTGAGTGTAGTCTGGCCCAGGATTGGGAAGGTGAACGGAAAGGCTCTGGAGCAACGAACCGCCCTTGCTGTCTCTGCCTGGCCGGTTCCCCTCTTTCCACTGGGATTCTCTGCCTCTAACCCTATTACAGGGGCTGAGTCACTGGCTTACTGGGGCTCTCTCATGCCGTCCTTGGAGGGGGTGCGTCACCTGAGTGGGTTGATTCACTGATGTGGTCATCCTGTCTGGGTTGCCCCCCCCCCCCCCCCAACTCAGGGGGGGGGGCAAAAAGCTGGCAAAAAGCTGTCCTTGAAATGGTCTTGATATGTTCTTCAAAAGAGAGATCAGGGTCCAGAGTAACGGTCGAGGTCCTTCACAGTTTTATTTGAGACGACTGTACAACCATTAAGATTAATTGTCAGATTCAACAGAAGATCTCTTTGTTTCTTGGGACCTAGAACAAGCATCTCTGTTTTGTCCGAGTTTAAAAGTAGAAAGTTTGCAGCCATCCACTTCCTTATGTCTGAAACACATGCTTCTAGCAAGGGCAAGTTTAATTGAAATGTACAGCTGTGTGTCATCCGCATAGCAGTGAAAGTTAACATTATGTTTTCAAATAACATCCCCAAGAGGTAAAATATATAGTGACAACAATAGTGGTCCTAAAACGGAACCTTGAGGAACACCGAAATTTACAGTTGATTTGTCAGAGGACAAACCATTCACAGAGACAAACTGATATCTTTCCGACAGATAAGATCTAAACCAGGCCAGAACTTGTCCGTGTAGACCAATTTGGGTTTCCAATCTCTCCAAAAGAATGTGGTGATCGATGGTATCAAAAGCAGCACTAAGGTCTAGGAGCACGAGGACAGATGCAGAGCCTCGGTCCGATGCCATTAAAATGTCATTTACCACCTTCACAAGTGCCGTCTCAGTGCTATGATGGGGTCTAAAACCAGACTGAAGCATTTCATATACATTGTTTGTCTTCAGGAAGGCAGTGAGTTGCTGCGCAACAGCCTTTTCTAAAATTTTTGAGAGGAATGGAAGATTCGATATAGGCCGATAGTTTTTTATATTTTCTGGGTCAAGGTTTGGCTTTTTCAAGAGAGGCTTTATTACTGCCACTTTTAGTGAGTTTGGTACACATCCGGTGGATAGAGAGCCGTTTATTATGTTCAACATAGGAGGGCCAAGCACAGGAAGCAGCTCTTTCAGTAGTTTAGTTGGAATAGGGTCCAGTATGCAGCTTGAAGGTTTAGAGGCCATGATTATTTTCATCATTGTGTCAAGAGATATAGTACTAAAACACTTGAGCGTCTCTCTTGATCCTAGGTCCTGGCAGAGTTGTGCAGACTCAGGACAACTGAGCTTTGAAGGAATACGCAGATTTAAAGAGGAGTACGTAATTTGCTTTCTAATAATCATAATCTTTTCCTCAAAGAAGTTCATGAATTTATCACTGCTAAAGTGAAAGTCATCCTCTCTTGGGGAATGCTGCTTTTTAGTTAGCTTTGCGACAGTATCAAAAAGGAATTTCGGATTGTTCTTATTTTCCTCAATTAAGTTAGAAAAATAGGATGATCGAGCAGCAGTAAGGGCTCTTCGGTACTGCACAGTACTGTCTTTCAAAGCTAGTCGGAAGACTTCCAGTTTGGTGTGGCGCCATTTCCGTTCCAATTTTCTGGAAGCTTGCTTCAGAGCTCGGGTATTTTCTGTGTACCAGGGAGCTAGTTTCTTATGAGAAATGTTTTTAGTTTTTAGGGGTGCAACTGCATCTAGGGTATTGCGCAAGGTTAAATTGAGTTCCTCAGTTAGGTGGTTAACTGATTTTTGTCCTCTGGCGTCCTTGGGTAGACAGAGGGAATCTGGAAGGACATCAAGGAATCTTTGTGTTGTCTGTGAATTTATAGCACGACTTTTGATGTTCCTTGGTTGGGGTCTGAGCAGATTATTTGTTGCAATTGCAAACGTAATAAAATGGTGGTCCGATAGTCCAGGATTATGTGGAAAAACATTAAGATCCACAACATTTATTCCATGGGACAAAACTAGGTCCAGCGTATGACTGTGACAGTGAGTGGGTCCAGAGACATGTTGGACAAAACCCACTGAGTCGATGATGGCTCCGAAAGCCTTTTGGAGTGGGTATGTGGACTTTTCCATGTGAATATTAAAGTCACCAAAGATTAGAATATTATCTGCTATGACTACAAGGTCCGATAGGAATTCAGGGAACTCAGTGAGGAACGCTGTATATGGCCCAGGAGGCCTGTAAACAGTAGCTATAAAAAGTGATTGAGTAGGCTGCATAGATTTCATGACTAGAAGCTCAAAAGACGAAAATGTCATTTTTTTTTTGTAAATTGAAATTTGCTATCATAAATGTTAGCAACACCTCCGCCTTTGCGGGATGCACGGGGGATATGGTCACTAGTGTAGCCAGGAGGTGAGGCCTCATTTAACACAGTAAATTCATCAGGCTTAAGCCATGTTTCAGTCAGGCCAATCACATCAAGATTATGATCAGTGATTAGTTAATTGACTATAATTGCCTTTGAAGTAAGGGATCTAACATTAAGTAGCCCTATTTTGAGATGTGAGGTATCATGATCTCTTTCAATAATGACAGGAATGGAGGTGGTCTTTATCCTAGTGAGATTGCTAAGGCGAACACCGCCATGTTTAGTTTTGCCCAACCTAGGTTGAGGCACGGACACGGTCTCAATGGTGATAGCTGAGCTGACTACACTGACTGTGCTAGTGGCAGACTCCACTATGCTGGCAGGCTGGCTAACAGTCTGCTGCCTGGCCTGCACCCTATTTCATTGTGGAGCTAGAGGAGTTAGAGCCCTGTCTATGTTGGTAGATAAAATGAGAGCACCCCTCCAGCTAGGATGGAGTCCGTCACTCCTCAGCAGGTCAGGCTTGGTCCTGTTTGTGGGTGAGTCCCAGAAAGAGGGCCAATTATCTACAAATTCTATCTTTTGGGAGGGGCAGAAAACAGTTTTCAACCAGCGATTGAGTTGTGAGACTCTGCTGTAGAGCTCATCACTCCCCCTAACTGGGAGGGGGCCAGAGACAATTACTCGATGCCGACACTTCTTTCTAGCTGATTTACACGCTGAAGCTATGTTGCGCTTGGTGATCTCTGACTGTTTCATCCTAACATCGTTGGTGCCGACGTGGATAACAATATCTCTATACTCTCTACACTCGCCAGTTTTAGCTTTAGCCAGCACCATCTTCAGATTAGCCTTAACGTCGGTAGCCCTGCCCCCCGGTAAACAGTGTATGATCGCTGGATGATTCGTTTTAAGTCTAATACTGCGGGTAATGGAGTCGCCAATGACTAGAGTTTTCAATTTGTCAGAGCTAATGGTGGTAAGCTTCGGCGTCTCAGACCCCGTAACGGGAGGAGTAGAGACCAGAGAAGACTCGGCCTCTGACTCCGACCCGCTGCTTAATGGGGAAAACCGGTTGAAAGTTTCTGTCGGCTGAATGAGCGACACCGGTTGAGCGTTCCTACAGCATTTCCTTCCAGAAACCGTGAGAAAGTTGTCCGGCTGCGGGGACTGTGCCAGGGGATTTATACTACTATCTGTACTTACTGGTGGCACAGACGCTGTTTCATCCTTTCCTACACTGAAATTACCCTTGCCTAACGATTGCGTCTGAAGCTGGACTTGTAGCACAGCTATCCTCGCCGTAAGGCGAGTACAGCGACTGCAATTAGAAGGCATCATGTTAATGTTACTACTTAGCTTCGGCTGTTGGAGGTCCTGACGAATCGTGTCCAGATAAAGCGTCCGGAGTGAAAAAGTTGAGGGAAAAAAAAATATATATATATATATATAAACGGTAATTAAAAAGTAAAAACCGTAAATTTGTCAGGTAGCAAAACAGGTTGGCAACAAAACGCACAGCAACTCGAAAACAAGTCTGCAAGTTGTGACCGGAAATGACGTCAGTAGCACTCTCAGTAGCAGTCTACTGCTACTGCTATGAAACGTGGCTGGGTCTTTCAGCATGACAATGATCCCAAACACACCGCCCGGGCAACGAAGGAGTGGCTTCGTAAGAAGCATTTCAAGGTCCTGGAGTGGCCTAGCCAGTCTCCAGAGCTCAACCCCATAGAAAATCTTTGGAGGGAGTTGAAAGTCCGTGTTGCCCAGCAACAGCCCCAAAACATCACTGCTCTAGAGGAGATCTGCATGGAGGAATGGGCCAAAATACCAGCAACAGTGTGTGAAAACCTTGTGAAGACTTACAGAAAACGTTTGACCTCTGTCATTGCCAACAAAGGGTATATAACAAAGTATTGAGATAAACTTTTGTTATTGACCAAATACCTATTTTCTACCATAATTTGCAAATAAATTCATAAAAGATCCTACAATGTGATTTTCTGGATTGTTTTTCTCATTTTGTCTGTCATAGTTGAAGTGTACCTATGATGACAATTACAGGCCTCTCTCATCTTTTTAAGTGGGAGAACTTGCACAATTGGTGGCTGACTAAATACTTTTTTGCCCCACTATATGTGAGAGTGGATTCTCGGCCCTCACTAGCATGAAAACTAAATGCAGGCACAGACTGTGTGTGGAAAAGGATTTAAAACTGAGACTCTCTCCAATACAACCCATCACTGCAGAGTTATGTGCATCTTTTCAAGCACACCCTTCTCATTAACCCAGTGCTTCTCAATTATTTTCTGTTACGCCCCCCCTAGGAAGAAGTAAACATTTCGTGCCCCCCAACTCTCCGCCGCAACTGTAAACAGTATCATTTGTCTATAAAATTGTTATAAGTACACCTCTGCATAACATTGATTCCTTATTAACATTAAAGAAAATATAGATCAACTTACAACAAAGAATAACTTTATTAACATAGTTTTTTAATCTGTAACAGAAAATACTTAAATTGCATCAATTTGCCTGAAATTTAAATAAATATAATCAAATATAAATATAATCAATAAATAATAATACATTCAAATTGATCAGCAACATTAACTCAGGAGCACAATATATGAAACACTTTGACCTATAAAACAAAAATGAATTAAACAATTTGTGCTGATTTTTTTAAATCAAAATGAGGAAGTCAGGATTAATGGCTACAATGAGCACGTTTTGCAGAGCACAGCTTTTCGAAGCGGGGTTTGAAGCATGATACTGCAACTCTCAGCTCCTGCTCAGTGTTTAGCTGGGACCTGTACTTGGTCTTCAGTGCAGCAACAGCAGAGAAGCCAGTCTCACAAAGATAAGATGTTGCAAAAGGAAGAAGAATGCCCATGGCCCTCTGCCCTAAGAGTGGATACTGCCTCTCTACACTCAGCCAGAATTCACTCAGTGTCTGTGATGTGAACCTCAGTCTCAATGTGGAGTCAGACGTCATATCAATGAACTGGTCCTCCTCTGCAGAGCTGAAACCAGTTGGAGCTGGTGCATTGAAAGGATCTCTCACCCAGTCATATTGGGAACTGTTTTCAGGGAAGTACTTTTTAAAGAATCCCATCAGTGATGAAATATGCTCCTTAATATATGGAATCACTGAGGTGGCATTATAGTCAGTAGTGTCAACAAATTCATGCAGGTTCTCGAATGAATCAGTATTTCCTTCATCAAGTCGCCTGCCCTACATTGCAAGCTTTCGAGTGAAAGAGCTGATCTTGTCTGTGACCTGAGGGAGGTGTTTATCTTTCCCTTGAAGCTGTAGATTTAGTTCATTTAGCTTTCCAAATATGTCACTCAGGTAGGCCAGTTTTGCCAGGAAGTTCTCATCACAACATTTTTCTGAGAGGTCATACTTGTGCTCCTGCTCCGAAAACATTCTTATCTGCTCTCTGAGCTCAAAAACTCAGGACAATACTTTTCCTTGTGACAGCCACCTTGCTTCACTGTGAAACAGCATAGCTTGATGTTCAGCTCCCATCTCCTCACAGATAGCAGAGAAGACTCTTGTTTTTAGTGGTCTGGTCTTTATAAAATTGACTACACCTACAATGTCAGTCATAACCTCACTTAATTCAGAGGAAAGGTGCCTTGATGCCAGTGCTTCTCTGTGTATAACACAGTGTGTCCACTCAGCATTAGGTGAGGCCTTCTTGATGAGTGCCCAAAGTCCTTTTCTCATCCCTGCCATGGTCTGTGCACCATCACTGCAAACACCAATGCAGTTCTCCCACTTTAGCCCATTCTCAGTCAGGAAGCAGTCCAGCATTTTGAATAGCTCTTCAGCTGTGGCTCTGTCTCTGACATATTTACAAAAAAGTAGATCCTCACACAGGGAGTTTGTCATGTCAAAACATACATAAGCGATAAACAAACAGTCTTTGTTGCTGTCAGTTGCTTCATCGAACTGTAAGGCAAAGCGTTTGTCTTTGAGTTTATCTACCAGCTGTTCTTTAAGATCGTTAGTAATGTCATTTATACGTCTGGCGACAGTGTCATTGGACAGAGGGATAGTTTTTATTTTTGCAGCACTTGCGTCATCCAGCACGACAGAGACCAGGTCTAATGCTGCAGGCAGTATCAGCTCCTCTGCTATGGACTGGGGTTTTCACTGAGCAATTTGGTACGCCACCTTATAGGATGCTAACAGTGCTCGCTGGTTTACTGAAGTAGCATTCACAAAGCGGGACGATTGTTGGCAATATTTGGCACGTTTTCGCTGAAAAAACTCAAGCGGCTTATCAGCGTGATTGGGGTGTAATGTCTTTAAGTGATGCCTTCATTTATTTGGCTTCATGCTGTCCGCTGCCAACATTTATAGACACAGTAAACATACTGGTCTTTCCTCGTCTCCCACCGTAGTCACAGTGAAGACAAGCGCTACATACGCTTCATCATATCTCCTCGTCTCCCACCGTAGTCACAGTGAAGACAAGCGCTACATACGCTTCCTTATATCTCCTCGTCTCCCACCGTAGTCACAATGAAGCCAAGCGCATCGTCATATCTCCTCGTCTCCCACCGTAGTCACAGTGAAGACAAGCGCTACATACGCTTCGTCATATCTCCTCGTCTCCCACCGTAGTCACAGTGAAGCCAAGCGCATCGTCATATCTCCTCGTCTCCCACCGTAGTCACAGTGAAGCCAAGCGCTACATACGCTTCGTCATATCTCCTCGTCTCCCACCGTAGTCACAGTGAAGCCAAGCGCATCGTCATATCTCCTCGTCTCCCACCGTAGTCACAGTGAAGCCAAGCGCATCGTCATATCTCCTCGTCTCCCACCGTAGTCACAGTGAAGACAAGCGCTACATACGCTTCCTCATATCTCCTCGTCTCCCACCGTAGTCACAGTGAAGACAAGCGCTACATACGCTTCCTCATATCTCCTCGTCTCCCACCGTAGTCACAGTGAAGCCAAGCTCTACATACGCTTCATCATATCTCCTCGTCTCCCACCGTAGTCACAGTGAAGCCAAGCGCTACATACGCTTCATCATATCTCCTCGTCTCCCACCGTAGTCACAGTGAAGCCAAGCGCTACATACGCTTCCTCATATCTCCTCGTCTTAGCTTTCGGGAGACTTACGTTTGTCTCATTATCTCCGTCTCTCTCCACCTTTCTTTTCATCCCTGTTAAATATTTTTCCATGGTGTCTCTCAAGGGTTTGTTATCTGCACTTCATATCTCCTGCTCTGTGCTCTGTGCTCTTGTTCGGTGCAAAAAAAACCTCACACGCGCCCCCCCTCACGCGCCCCACTATTTGAGAAGGACTGCATTAACCTGTGGCGAGTTATTCTTAATTTTCGATGAACAAATAACGTTTTAAATGTAAAATGGTTAAATAAAGAGCAAAATTATTGATTATTATATTATTATTTGTGTCCTGGTCCTATAAGAGCTCTTTCTCACTTCCCACAAGCCGGGTTGTGACAAAAACTCACACTCATTCAACAACATTTGAGAGTGTGCTGACCCTGGTGCTAGAGGGGGTATGTAGCTGAAGGTTGAAGGGTTACAGGACTACAAAACGTTTGGGAACCACTGCCCTAATGCAACACTGGTGCTACAGCGGAAAAGCAACAGATCAAGGATTGTGGGTGTTAGTGGCTGATGGAAGCCCCATAACCTCTCTCTCACTCTCTCACACACACACACACACACACACACACACACACACACACACACACACACACACACACACACACACACACACACACACACATGTAGAAGGGACCTGTGTATGAGAGAATAAGATGCGTGTGTTACTAGCTGGGACCAGAGATATCGTGGGAGGAGGGAAAGAGGAGGAGCAGGGGAGTTCAGGTTCAGGAAGGAAGAGAGGGCAGGGGAGTTCAGGAAGGAAGAGAGGGCAGCGGAGTTCAAATGGCTCAGAGATGTGGGTTTGATTGGATGGATCATGGTGTTATTAACATCAGAGATGTGGGTTGGATAGATGGATCATGGTGTTATTAACATCAGAGATGTGGGCTGGATAGATGGATCATGGTGTTATTAACATCAGAGATGTGGGTTTGAATATATGGATCATGGTGTTATTAACATCAGAGATGTGGGTTGGATAGATGGATCATGGTGTTTTAAACATCAGAGATGTGGGTTTGAATATATGGATCATGGTGTTATTAACATCAGAGATGTGGGTTTGATTGGATGGATCATGGTGTTATTAACATCAGAGATGTGGGTTTGGAGAGATGGATCATGGTGTTATTAACATCAGAGATGCGGTTTGATTGGATGGATCATGGTGTTATTAACATCAGAGATGCGGTTTGATTGGATGGATCATGGTGTTATTAACATCAGAGATGCGGTTTGATTGGATGGATCATGGTGTTATTAACATCAGAGATGCGGTTTGGATTGGATGGATCATGGTGTTATTAACATCAGAGATGTGGGTTTGGATTGGATGGATCATGGTGTTATTAACATCAGAGATGCGGTTTGAATATATGGATCATGGTGTTATTAACATCAGAGATGTGGGTTGGATATATGGATCATGGTGTTATTAACATCAGAGATGTGGGTTTGATTGGATGGATCATGGTGTTATTAACATCAGAGATGCGGTTTGGATTGGATGGATCATGGTGTTATTAACATCAGAGATGTGGGTTTGGAGAGATGGATCATGGTGTTTTAAACATCAGAGATGTGGGTTTGATTGGATGGATCATGGTGTTATTATCATCAGAGATGTGGGTTTGGATTGGATGGATCATGGTGTTATTAACATCAGAGATGCGGTTTGGATTGGATGGATCATGGTGTTTTTAACATCAGAGATGTGGGTTGGATATATGGATCATGGTGTTATTAACATCAGAGATGTGGGTTTGGAGAGATGGATCATGGTGTTATTAACATCAGAGATGTGGGTTGGATATATGGATCATGGTGTTTTTAACATCAGAGATGCGGTTTGAATATATGGATCATGGTGTTATTAACATCAGAGATGTGGGTTGGATATATGGATCATGGTGTTTTTAACATCAGAGATGTGGGTTTGAATATATGGATCATGGTGTTATTAACATCAGAGATGTGGGTTTGGATTGGATGGATCATGGTGTTATTAACATCAGAGATGTGGGTTGGATAGATGGATCATGGTGTTTTTAACATCAGAGATGCGGTTTGGATTGGATGGATCATGGTGTTATTAACATCAGAGATGTGGGTTTGATTGGATGGATCATGGTGTTTTTATCATCATATCATAAGATGCGTGTGTTACTAGCTGGGACCAGAGATATCGTGGGAGGAGGGAAAGAGGAGGAGCAGGGGAGTTCAGGTTCAGGAAGGAAGAGAGGGCAGGGGAGTTCAGGAAGGAAGAGAGGGCAGCGGAGTTCAAATGGCTCAGAGATGTGGGTTTGATTGGATGGATCATGGTGTTATTAACATCAGAGATGTGGGTTGGATAGATGGATCATGGTGTTATTAACATCAGAGATGTGGGCTGGATAGATGGATCATGGTGTTATTAACATCAGAGATGTGGGTTTGAATATATGGATCATGGTGTTATTAACATCAGAGATGTGGGTTGGATAGATGGATCATGGTGTTTTAAACATCAGAGATGTGGGTTTGAATATATGGATCATGGTGTTATTAACATCAGAGATGTGGGTTTGATTGGATGGATCATGGTGTTATTAACATCAGAGATGTGGGTTTGGAGAGATGGATCATGGTGTTATTAACATCAGAGATGCGGTTTGATTGGATGGATCATGGTGTTATTAACATCAGAGATGCGGTTTGATTGGATGGATCATGGTGTTATTAACATCAGAGATGCGGTTTGATTGGATGGATCATGGTGTTATTAACATCAGAGATGCGGTTTGGATTGGATGGATCATGGTGTTATTAACATCAGAGATGTGGGTTTGGATTGGATGGATCATGGTGTTATTAACATCAGAGATGCGGTTTGAATATATGGATCATGGTGTTATTAACATCAGAGATGTGGGTTGGATATATGGATCATGGTGTTATTAACATCAGAGATGTGGGTTTGATTGGATGGATCATGGTGTTATTAACATCAGAGATGCGGTTTGGATTGGATGGATCATGGTGTTATTAACATCAGAGATGTGGGTTTGGAGAGATGGATCATGGTGTTTTAAACATCAGAGATGTGGGTTTGATTGGATGGATCATGGTGTTATTATCATCAGAGATGTGGGTTTGGATTGGATGGATCATGGTGTTATTAACATCAGAGATGCGGTTTGGATTGGATGGATCATGGTGTTTTTAACATCAGAGATGTGGGTTGGATATATGGATCATGGTGTTATTAACATCAGAGATGTGGGTTTGGAGAGATGGATCATGGTGTTATTAACATCAGAGATGTGGGTTGGATATATGGATCATGGTGTTTTTAACATCAGAGATGCGGTTTGAATATATGGATCATGGTGTTATTAACATCAGAGATGTGGGTTGGATATATGGATCATGGTGTTTTTAACATCAGAGATGTGGGTTTGAATATATGGATCATGGTGTTATTAACATCAGAGATGTGGGTTTGGATTGGATGGATCATGGTGTTATTAACATCAGAGATGTGGGTTGGATAGATGGATCATGGTGTTTTTAACATCAGAGATGCGGTTTGGATTGGATGGATCATGGTGTTATTAACATCAGAGATGTGGGTTTGATTGGATGGATCATGGTGTTTTTATCATCAGAGATGTGGGTTGGATATATGGATCATGGTGTTATTAACATCAGAGATGTGGGTTTGATTGGATGGATCATGGTGTTTTTATCATCAGAGATGTGGGTTTGAATATATGGATCATGGTGTTATTAACATCAGAGATGTGGGTTGGATATATGGATCATGGTGTTTTTAACATCAGAGATGTGGGTTTGAATATATGGATCATGGTGTTATTAACATCAGAGATGTGGGTTTGATTGGATGGATCATGGTGTTTTTAACATCAGAGATGTGGGTTGGATATATGGATCATGGTGTTTTTAACATCAGAGATGTGGGTTGGATATATGGATCATGGTGTTATTAACATCAGAGATGTGGGTTTGGAGAGATGGATCATGGTGTTATTAACATCAGAGATGTGGGTTGGATATATGGATCATGGTGTTTTTAACATCAGAGATGTGGGTTTGAATATATGGATCATGGTGTTATTAACATCAGAGATGTGGGTTGGATATATGGATCATGGTGTTTTTAACATCAGAGATGTGGGTTTGAATATATGGATCATGGTGTTATTAACATCAGAGATGTGGGTTTGGATTGGATGGATCATGGTGTTATTAACATCAGAGATGTGGGTTGGATAGATGGATCATGGTGTTTTTAACATCAGAGATGCGGTTTGGATTGGATGGATCATGGTGTTATTAACATCAGAGATGTGGGTTTGATTGGATGGATCATGGTGTTTTTATAATCAGAGATGTGGGTTGGATATATGGATCATGGTGTTATTAACATCAGAGATGTGGGTTTGATTGGATGGATCATGGTGTTTTTATCATCAGAGATGTGGGTTTGAATATATGGATCATGGTGTTATTAACATCAGAGATGTGGGTTGGATATATGGATCATGGTGTTTTTAACATCAGAGATGTGGGTTTGAATATATGGATCATGGTGTTATTAACATCAGAGATGTGGGTTTGATTGGATGGATCATGGTGTTTTTAACATCAGAGATGTGGGTTGGATATATGGATCATGGTGTTTTTAACATCAGAGATGTGGGTTGGATATATGGATCATGGTGTTATTAACATCAGAGATGCGGTTTGATTGGATGGATCATGGTGTTATTAACATCAGAGATGTGGGTTTGATTGGATGGATCATGGTGTTATTAACATCAGAGATGTGGGTTTGGAGAGATGGATCATGGTGTTTTTAACATCAGAGATGTGGGTTTGAATATATGGATCATGGTGTTTTTAACATCAGAGATGTGGGTTGGATATATGGATCATGGTGTTATTATCATCAGAGATGTGGGTTGGATATATGGATCATGGTGTTATTAACATCAGAGATGTGGGTTTGGAGAGATGGATCATGGTGTTATTAACATCAGAGATGTGGGTTTGGAGAGATGGATCATGGTGTTATTAACATCAGAGATGTGGGTTTGAATATATGGATCATGGTGTTTTTATCATCAGAGATGTGGGTTTGATTGGATGGATCATGGTGTTTTTATCATCAGAGATGTGGGTTGGATTCCCACAAGTGATACATTGCTTTCTATACAAGAATCTGCTAAATGACCAGATGATTAAGTTAGGAGAGGAGAGGAGAGGTGGAGGAAGAGAGAGGAGGAGTAAAGAGGTACAGAGACTAATGTAGGCACAGTAAGTCTAATCTGATGGTTATTTACCACTAGAGAGGAATAACACAACACAGAACAGTCACTGGGGAAGCAACATAAATACTCTACCTTACAGAGAGGGAGAGAGGGAGGGAGAAAGAGAGGGAGAGAGAGAGAGGGAGAGGGAGGGAGATATAATGGAAGTTAGAGGGGGAAGTAACTGGGTGAAATTCCACAGTGTGCCATCACAGCAACAAGATTTGTGACCTGTTGCCACGAGAAAAGGGCAACCAGTGAAGAACAAACATCATTGTAAATACAACCCATATTTATGCTTATTTATTTTATCTTGTGTCCTTTAACCATTTGTACGTTGTTAAAACACTGTATATATATAATATGACATTTGTAATGTCTTTATTGTTTTGAAACTTCTGTATGTGTAATGTTTACTGTTAATTTTTATTGTTTCTCACTTTATATATTCACTTTATATATTATCTACATCACTTGCTTTGGCAATGTTAACACATGTTTCCCATGCCAATAAAGCCCTTGAATTGAATTGAATTGAGAGGGAGGGAGGGGGGGTAGAAGACGGTAGGTTATCTGTGACTCAACATGGATGCCATCAACCTCATGCTGTGACACACACACGCGCACACACGCGCACACACACACACACACACACACACACACACACACACACACACACACACACTCTCCGATTACCATCCCAATGTCAAGGCTATATGTGTGTGTATAGGACGCAGAGTGACAGGTGAAGTGGGTGACAGCTGTGCGATCCCTCAGAATAGACATGTTCCATCACAGCACAGCTCTCCAAGATGGCCGCCCTGAGGGGAAGTCAGGGCCTTCTGAGCAGGGTGTGAAAATGATCTATTGGTCCGACAGGCGACATGTAGGAGTCCCAGGTATTTAAAAAGCATAGTTATTCTCTGCTAGATAGACATTAGGCCCAGTGTTTTGGGAGATCCCTGCCTGGTGTTAACAGTAGAGTTGGTAAGGCAAGAGGGGGTGACACTCTGGTGTAGGGTCAGAGGTCAAAGCTAGCAGGAACATATTAGAACACAGTCTCACCATGTGTGAATGGGAGAGAGACTATGCACAGGCGATTGAATAAAGAATGATGAATGCTACATAGAATTATTCAGAACGCCATATACTGTAGAATGTTGGAAGTTCTAAAAACAACATCTGTAAAGGATGATAGGCTATGCTCTATTTCTACACTGTAGAATGCTATGAAACACTGAACATAAAATGCTAATGGATGCTATAAGGGTATATAATGGTGAATACAGAACACTACATACTGTAGAATGGTATACAGAACAATATATAGAAACGGAGGAAAACAATGTGGAATTGAAAATACTATGGAACATGTATACAATTAAGAATGTTGAATAGAATGACCAGTTATTGAGAACATAATCAACTGCTAGGTTTACACTTGATAACTCATTATATGTAAATATTTCATAACTTGGTACCACACACATGCACACACACGCACAACCACACAAACATACACACACATACAAACACACACACACACAAACATTCACACACATACAAACAAACAAACACACACACACACACACACACACACACACACACACACACACGTTGTCCTTCTGTTACTCTCCCCTCATTTCTACTCCCTTGCTAATTTTCATCTCTATTTTGGGAGGGAATTAGAGCAGCTGGAGTTTCCACACATACATGTGTTGCATACATCAACCCATACACACACCAGTAATAATAGTGAACACATACATGTGTTGCATACATCAACCCATACACACACCAGTGATAATAGTGAATACTGGCATACATCAACCCATACACACACCAGTAATAATAGTGAACACATACATGTGTTGCATACATCAACCCATACACACACCAGTAATAATAGTGAATACTGGCATACATCAACCCATACACACACCAGTAATAATAGTGAACACTGGCATACATCAACCCATACACACACCAGTAATAATAGTGAACACATACATGTGTTGCATACATCAACCCATACACACACCAGTGATAATAGTGAATACTGGCATACATCAACCCATACACACACCAGTGATAATAGTGAATACTGGCATACATCAACCCATACACACACCAGTAATAATAGTGAATACTGGCATACATCAACCCATACACACACCAGTAATAATAGTAAACACTGGCATACATCAACCCATACACACACCAGTAATAATAGTGAATACTGGTATACATCAACCCATACACACACCAGTAATAATAGTGAATACTGGCATACATCAACCCATACACACACCAGTAATAATAGTAAACACATACATGTGTTGCATACATCAACCCATACACACACCAGTAATAATAGTGAATACTGGCATACATCAACCCATACACACACCAGTGATAATAGTGAATACTGGCATACATCAACCCATACACACACCAGTAATAATAGTAAACACTGGTATACATCAACCCATACACACACCAGTGATAATAGTGAATACTTGCATACATCAACCCATACACACACCAGTAATAATAGTAAACACATACATGTGTTGCATACATCAACCCCTACACACACCAGTGATAATAGTGAATACTTGCATACATCAACCCATACACACACCAGTGATAATAGTGAATACTTGCATACATCAACCCATACACACACCAGTGATAATAGTAAACACTGGCATACATCAACCCCTACACACACCAGTGATAATAGTGAATACTTGCATACATCAACCCATACACACACCAGTGATAATAGTAAACACTGGCATACATCAACCCATACACACACCAGTGATAATAGTGAATACTGGCATACATCAACCCATACACACACCAGTAATAATAGTGAATACTGGCATACATCAACCCATACACACACCAGTAATAATAGTAAACACTGGCATACATCAACCCATACACACACCAGTAATAATAGTGAATACTGGCATACATCAACCCATACACACACCAGTAATAATAGTGAATACTGGCATACATCAACCCATACACACACCAGTGATAATAGTGAATACTTGCATACATCAACCCATACACACACCAGTGATAATAGTAAACACTGGCATACATCAACCCCTACACACACCAGTGATAATAGTGAATACTTGCATACATCAACCCATACACACACCAGTGATAATAGTAAACACTGGCATACATCAACCCATACACACACCAGTGATAATAGTGAATACTGGCATACATCAACCCATACACACACCAGTAATAATAGTGAATACTGGCATACATCAACCCATACACACACCAGTAATAATAGTAAACACTGGCATACATCAACCCATACACACACCAGTAATAATAGTGAATACTGGCATACATCAACCCATACACACACCAGTAATAATAATAAACACATACATGTGTTGCATACATCAACCCCTACACACACCAGTGATAATAGTAAACACTTGCATACATCAACCCATACACACACCAGTGATAATAGTGAATACTGGCATACCACGGGAAATATATTCACCTATTGTCACAACTACCTATTCTGACTATATTAGCTATGTAGAGAGAAAGACAGATTAAAAGAGAGACAGACAGACAGACAGGGAGAGAGACAGGGAGAGAGACAGACAGGGAGAGAGACAGACAGACAGACAGACAGTGAGGGAGAAAAGGCATACCTTCAAACATGAGAGATAGTTGCAACATTGTGTGTCTCCCTCTTTCATACCACTCAAAAACAGCTGAAATACACACCCAAAGTCTGTTTGTTCTCTAGCCTGGTAGCCAGTCTGTTTGTTCTCTAGCCAGGTAGCCAGTCTGTTTGTTCTTTAGCCTGGTAGCCAGTCTGTTTGTTCTCTAGCCTGGTAGCCAATTTGTTTGTTCTCTAGCCTGGTAGCCAGTCTGTTTGTTCTCTAGCCTGGTAGCCAATTTGTTTGTTCTCTAGCCTGGTAGCCAGTCTGTTTTTTCTCTTGGCAGGTAGCCAGTCTGTTTAAGCACTAGCCTGGTAGCCAGTCTGTTTAAGCACTAGCCAGGTAGCCAGTCTGTTTAAGCACTAGCCAGGTAGCCAGTCTGTTTAAGCACTAGCCAGGTAGCCAGTCTGTTTAAGCACTAGCCAGGTAGCCAGTCTGTTTAAGCACTAGCCTGGTAGCCAGTCTGTTTGTTCTCTTTGCAGGTAGCTAGTCTGTTTAAGCTCCCTAGTCGTTGCCATGCCAGACACGAAAACACAATGTAATAGTTTCTCCTGCACTCAAACCCTGTTAGGATCAATACTCATCCATCAACTAACACTTGGGTGTATCACACTGATGACACACACGCACACACAAACACACACAGATGCTCACACACACACATGCTCAATGCCGTCCGCGCTGATAAATATTCACAAGATGCTTCATTACTACAAATCCCTCTACTGTTTATGAAATTAGAATTAACTTCTTAAACAAAAGCATCTGACACACAATGGCGTCCATGCTGATCCATGTCTGTTCGAGTTGTGACACACATTGGTGTCTGATTCATAGAAGAGAAGACATGTCTGGAGCTGGGATAAGAACCTAAATCAGCCTTTTCATCAGCTTCCTTTTTTCTCTCTTTCTACATCCTTTTATTTATCTCTCTCTTCCTCCATCCTCACTGCCGATCACACTCCCGCGGTGTACCACTGGAAGAACAGAGGAGCAGAGAGATGGGTGGGAGCATGAGGAGGGGAGACAGTTTCCTTCAGGCTACTAAAAAGAGGAGAAAGAAAGAGATTCAAACCAAGGAGTCGTCAGGGAGAAAGAGGAAGAGACAGCGAGAGGGAGAGAGAGAAGTAGAGAAAGAGAGGTAGAGAGAGAGAGATAGAGAGAGAGAGAGAGAGGTAGAGGTAGAGGTAGAGAGAGAGAGGGAGAGAGAGAGAGAGAGAGAGAAGGGTAGAGCGAGAGAGGTAGAGAGAGAGAGAGAGAGAGAGGTGTAGAGAGAGAGAGAGAGAGATAGAGAGAGGTAGAAAGAGAGATGTAGAGAGAGAGTGAGAGAGAGAGGTAGAAAGAGAGAGAGAGAGAGAGAGAGAGAGAGAGAGAGAGAGAGAGAGAGATAGAGAGAGAGAGAGAGAGAGAGGGAGAGAGGTAGAAAGAGAGATGTAGAGAGAGAGAGAGGTAGAAAGAGAGATATGGAGAGAGAGAGAGAGGTAGAAAGAGAGATGTAGAGAGAGAGAGAGAGAGAGAGAGAGAGAGGTAGAAAGAGAGATGAGAGAGAGAGGTAGAAAGAGAGATGTAGAGAGAGAGAGAGAGGTAGAAAGAGAGATGTAGAGAGAGAGAGAGAGGTAGAAAGACAGATGTAGAGAAATCGAGAGGTAGCAAGAGAGATGTAGAGAGAGAGAGAGGTAGAGATGCAGAGAGAGAGGTAGAAAGAGAGATGTAGAGAGAGAGAGGTAGAAATAGAGATGTAGAGAGAGAGAGAGGTAGAAAGACAGATGTAGAGAAAGAGAGAGGTAGCAAGAGAGATGTAGAGAGAGAGATAGGTAGAAAGAGAGATGTAGAGGTAGAGAGAGATGTAGAGAGAGAGAGAGGTAGAGATGCAGAGAGAGAGAGAGGTAGAAAGAGAGATGTAGAGAGAGAGAGGTAGAAAGAGAGATGTAGAGAGAGAGAGAGAGAGAGAGATGTAGAGAGAGATAGGGGTAGAGAGAGAGGTAGAAAGACAGATGTAGAGAGAGAGAGGTAGAAAGAGAGATGTAGAGAGAGAGAGATGTAGAGAGAGAGAGAGATGTAGAGAGAGAGAGAGAGAGGTAGAGAGAGAGGTAGAAAGAGAGATGTAGAGAGAGAGGTAGAGAGAGAGAGGTAGAAAGAGAGATGTAGAGGGAGAGGTAGAAAGAGAGATGTAGAGAGAGAGAGATGTAGAGGTTGAGAGATGTAGAGAGGTAGATGTAGAGAGAGAGAGAAAGATGTAGAAAGAGAGATGTAGAAAGAGAGATGTAGAGAGGTAGAGAGATGTAGAGAGAGAGAGAGGTAGAAAGAGAGATGTAGAGAGAGAGGGATGTAGAAAGAGAGATGTAGAAAGAGAGATGTAGAGAGGTAGAGAGATGTAGAAAGAGAGATGTAGAGAGAGAGAGAGGTAGAGATGTAGAGAGAGAGAGAGGTAGAGATGTAGAGAGAGAGCGATGTAGAGAGAGAGAGAGAGGTAGCAGAGAGAGAGAGATAGCAGAGGGGAAAGGAGGAAAGTATCAGGAGGTGAATAGAGGTGCGCTGAGGGATAGATTTCCCCTGAGATTATGACGCACAACACACATAAAATATCAGACACAAGTCAACACATACAGACACTGACATCACCAAACTGACGTCACCAAACTGATATCCAAGAACTATCCAGGAATATGACTACTGACTACTGTAGCCATCAACTGACCCAGCGGAACAAATACCCCACACACCCCTCTGCCCCATCCTTCATCTTTGCTGTGCTAGGAAGGAAGGAAGGAAGGAAGGAAGGAAGGAAGGAAGGAAGGAAGGAAGGAAGGAAGGAAGGAAGGAATACGTAGTATTGGAACATGGCCAGTGCTTGCAAAAGGACAATGTGCTCCAGGTCTCCCACAGGGCCATGCACGCACGAGTACACACACACACAGACACAAACGGTACCAAATTAAATCTAAACACACAAACACACACAGCCAAAGGCCAGTCCAGCTAGCCTTATTACACTCACCATTACCCAGACAGATGAGATATCAGTAACCTCTCACTGCTGCTACTTCTACTGCTGCTACCTCTACTAATGCTACTACTGCTACTGCTGCTACTATTGCTGCTACCTCTACTACTGCTGCTACTGGTACTGCTGCTAATGCTGCTACTACTTCTGCTACTGCTGCTACTGCTGCTACTACTGCTGCTACTGCTGCTACTGCTGCTACTACTTCTGCTACTGCTACTGCTGCTAATGCTGCTACTACTTCTGCTACTGCTACTTCTGCTACTGCTGCTACTGCTGCTACTACTTCTGCTACTGCTACTGCTGCTAATGCTGCTACTACTTCTGCTACTGCTGCTACTGCTACTTCTGCTACTGCTGCTACTTCTACTGCTGCTAATGCTGCTACTACTTCTGCTACTACTTCTGCTACTTCTGCTACTGCTGCTACTGCTTCTACTGCTGCTACTGCTACTACTTCTACTGCTGCTAATGCTGCTACTACTTCTACTGCTACTTCTGCTACTTCTGCTACTGCTTCTACTGCTGCTACTGCTACTGCTGCTACTGCTACCCGCTGCTAATGCTGCTACTACTTCTACTGCTACTTCTGCTACTTCTGCTACTGCTACTGCTGCTACTGCTACTGCTGCTAATGCTGCTACTACTTCTGCTACTGCTGCTACTGCTTCTACTGCTGCTACTGCTACTGCTTCGACTGCTGCTACTGCTGCTGCTGCTGCTAATGCTGCTACTGCTGCTACTGCTACTGCTGCTAATGCTGCTACTACTTCTGCTACTGCTGCTACTGCTGCTACTACTTCTGCTACTGCTACTGCTGCTAATGCTGCTACTACTTCTGCTACTGCTGCTAATGCTGCTACTACTTCTACTGCTACTTCTGCTACTTCTGCTACTGCTGCTACTGCTTCTACTGCTGCTACTGCTACTGCTGCTACTGCTGCTACCCGCTGCTAATGCTGCTACTACTTCTACTGCTACTTCTGCTACTGCTGCTACTGCTCTACTGCTGCTACTGCTACTGCTTCTACTGCTGCTACTGCTGCTGCTGCCACTGCTGCCACTGCTGCTACTGCTACTACTGCTGCCACTGCTACTTCTGCTACTGCTTCTACTGCTGCTACTGCTGCTACTGCTACTGCTGCGGCTGCTGCTGCTGCTGCTACTGCTGCTACTGCTGCTACTGCTACTGCTGCTGCTGCTGCTGCTGCTGCTGCTGCTGCTGCTACTGCTGCTACTGCTGCTGCTACTGCTGCTGCTGCCACTGCTGCTACTGCTACTGCTGCTACTGCTGCTGCTGCCACTGCTGCTACTGCTGCTGCTGCCACTGCTGCTACTGCTACTGCTGCTGCTGCTGCCACTGCCTCACACTGACCCAAACACACTACCCATACCCAACAGCTGAGCTACTTACTGCCTCCCTGCCCAGGAGTCACTAACCCACCAATCACTGACCCCAACACTAGCCCCGCCCACTACCCTACCAAATACTAACCCTAACACTATTACCGCCCACTACCCCACCAATCACACAGCCCCCAAAGCCAACCATTTCTCCCATCAAGTTCAGCAGGTACAAATGAGAAAACATTCTGAAATGGAAAACAGAAATCATCATTCTAATTGGACAAGTTATTGGATAACCGTTTTTGAGCCTACAGCACCATGACAGTGGACACACCCATTGGGTCAGATGAACCCCTCCCCTTCGGCTCACCTTGTTGTAAACGCCCCAGGACAGCTCTGTCTCGATCACCATGACGACGATGCCAAACATTCCGAAGATGAGTGCGTAGTCACTCAGCCTCTTCCTCTTTTCGAACAGCGCCCTCCGGTGGCCCAGTTTATAACCAATGTTCTGGTTCTTACGTTTAGAACTAGAAGCCTTGGAGCAGCTCCCCCTCGGCCCTACAGCCCCAACACCTCCTACACCTCCCTGACTGCTCCCCCCTACCCCCCCTCCTGTGCCCCCTGCACTGCTTAAACCACCCCTACTCCCCACCAAGGCGTGGTTCTGATGGTATATTGACATCTGATTGGAGGATGAGTCGGTGATATCATAACCTCTCGCGTACGGCGAGTCCTCTTTTGATGAGATCACTATCTCTGGAGGATTCTGGGTTGGTTGATTGGAGGATGGCAAGGATGAGGAAGTGGGTGGAGCCTCTCTGTCCCGGTCCCGCCCTCCAATGGCAGTTGTGCCGGTAACAGGTGCTGCCCCGCCCTCTTTGGTGTCGCTGCCGCTGTCTGATTCGATGAGGTTGCGTCTGGAGGCGCTGAGGCGACTGAGAGGTTTCATCACGCCGCCTGTGTATTTACAGGAGCTCATGGCGATCTCTGTGAAAGGGTTGCTGTCTCTCCGATGGACCAGCGGGCTGGCCTGGCGGTGCTTACATCCCCTCTCTCTATCCCTGTCCCTCTCTCTATCCCTGTCCCTCTCTCTCTCCATGGAAGGGGAGTGTGAGGAGTAAAAGAGGGCGTTGTAGACTGGGGAGTTGTCTCCACTCAGGCTGTGCTGGGAACCCAGGCACGAGGATAGAGGGGTGCTGGTGGGGTGAAGGGCATTGGGGAGGGGGGGCAGGGGTTGACCTCCCACTGAGGACAGAGGCAGTTTGGGGAGGGAGGCCTTGGGCATGTTAGGTGTAGTGGGGGACCCATTCAGCCGGTCCAGGCTGGATCCCCCCCTGTGGTTGGAGTGGTTTGATCCAGGGTAGTTGCCGGTCATGGAGGAGTGGGAGATTCCACTCAGAGGGAGGGGGAAACGCGGGTCCTCGTCCTCACTGCCTCCCAGGAGAGTCAAGCTCAGAGAGGGAGGGGGCTCCATGGTGGGGGCCGGAGGGCGACAGGCCACTCTCTTCCTAACGGAGAGACAGAGGGAGGAAAAGGAGAGAGAAAAATGGAAAGAGAAGTACAGAAGAAACATTAGAATTAGAAGAGAGATGGGGTTTAATTATGAAACAATGGAGACAGGAAGGAAGAGAGAGATGGAGGAAGGGAGGCGTGGAAAAGAGGGAGCACATGATGGTTGAGAAGTTGAAATTAGTAGAGAACTGATCAGCTTTGGAGAGAATATTGACTTCCCTATTGCACTGAGTCAACTGTCCCTGTAACCCTCACATCTCCCCCTCCCTTTCTCTCTCTCTCTTTCTCCCACCTTCCACCAATCTCTGTCATACTAATGTAATCTGTTCTACATTCAGATAGGATAGACTATAGCAAATTATCTGGACGTGTACAAGGCAAATCCGATCATTAGTGAAAAAGGATTATTTTCAAAGTATTGACTTTATTGAGCACAGTTGAATACTGGTCCCCTAGAATGCATGCTTCTGTCAATTCTGTGTTTATATGTGTCCTATAGCTTACATGGCAAGGATCTTTCAATTCACTTTTATTCATTCTTAAACTACCTTCCTAAAATCTCACAGATTATCTCACACCCAGACACCATGCATTCTTTGTCTTTCTCTCCCCAAAACCCCCTCTCTCTCTCTCTTCCTCCTCCTACCTTCTCTTCCCCTTCTCTGTCCCCCAGGTCAGTCGTGTTGAATCACTGGCTGGATGAAAATAGACCCCCACACTTTTTCTTTTTCATGTTGTCACGGCCATTCCATCATCTTTTGCTCCCCTTCTTGTAGGTGCGAGACCAGCGACAGGTCCTCACAGGAGACGGAGCGCTTTGATTTATCCCAAATAATTCACTGGTTCCCTTCCTTCCCTCTGTGCTGGATGATTCCTTCCCTCAATTCGCCGTTGTAAAATCAATCAGTCTTTATCTCCGTCAGTCCAGGGATCAATTAATTGATATCACGCATATCGATTATTTCAAATGTCCTTAAAAATGAAAGAACTGAATAATATTTCATGATTATATTATGAACCTACTGTTGATATGAAAATCTCCGTCAGCATTCTCACCATATAAAATAACTGAATCGCTAGACTACTCGACATCTACATGCAAACACGCTATGCTAAAAAAAAAGGTAGCCTATAAATGACAAATGTGATTTACTATGCAACTCTTCCTTTACCTCACTCACTCATTCTATCGCTCACACTGTCTCTCCGAATATGTCTCTCTCAACTTCACTCTCTCTCGCTTGCTCTCGCTCTCTGCCTCCCCTCCCTGTAATTCTCATTGGACAGTCACTGGGTAATTATGAAGACAAGAAAAACTACCAACACATTTTTATCACGACATCCAGACGTTTTTTTCCGTTGAACCCCATAATAACAACGCTAATATAAATTATATTACGCTATTATGGATCATGATCATATAGGCTAATATTACTACTCGTTTATGTAATGCAACTGTTACATTTGCACACAGTTCTCCGGGAAACTGTGTCATATAGCCTACATCCTCTCTGACAGCGTGCGGTTTTCATTCGTTCTTGGGAGTGGCCTACACACAACTTTATATTTCTTGGGTGAAGACGTTTTTTGTTTTTTTTACAAAAATAAGTCTTATTTTCTAATATTTTATTTTACTTTATTTTAATTTTACAATAAACAAAGACATACACAGACAAGAACAATAGACAAGTCTTATTTTGACGGGCAGAATTAGACAGCTACAGGTGAAAACCAAAAGGCTTTTCGACCTTTAAGCTAATGTCAACAAACGCTGTCAAATTAAGATAGGCCTAATTGAATGCTGGGAAACTGGTCATTGCTCGACAACAATTCATTGTTCACTAGTAAACAAAGACAACAAAGAGAGCTCAATAGTCAAGAGAGTGGGAGATATAGAGGGGTGCGCCTCTGCTAAGTGGGCTGGCGGATGAGGCCGGTAAGTTTCCTGCGGTCTCTGATTGTGGTCACTTAGGCAACTGGAGTCTACCTTCTCGTGGGGTAAATTGTCCGTGGTCAGTCCAATATAAGACATCGCAATCAGGATGAGGGAAATGAAGGTGCTGAGTTTGCAGAGCGACACCGGAGACTTAGAGACGCGTAATAATAGGCCTATTCCCAGAGTTTGACCGAGGAGCGGCTGTTAGCCCACCTATCTGATAGCCAGTGGTGGAAAAAGTACCCAATTGTCATTCTTGAGGTAAAGTAAAGAAACCTTCATAGTAAATGACTCAAGTAAAAGTCACACAGTAAAAAGCTACTTGAGTAAAAGTCTAAAAGTATTCGGTTTTAAATATACTTAAGTAGTATCAAAGTAAATGCAATTGCTAAAATATACAAAAAGTAAAAGTACAAATAATTTCAAATTCTTTCTATTAAGCAAACCAGGCAGCACAATTTTATTTTTTATATTTACTGATAGCCAGCAGCACACTCCAACACTCAGACATAATTTACATATGAAGCATTTGTGTTTAGTGAGTCCGCCAGATCAGAGGCAGTAGGGATGACCAGGGATGTTCTCTTGGTAAGTGCATAAATTGCATAATTTTCCTGTCCTGCTAAGCATTCAAAATGTAATAAGTACTTTTGGGTATCAGGGTAAATTAATGGAGTAAAACGTACATTATTCTCTTCAGGAATGTAGTAAAGTAAAAGTACAAAATATAAATAGTAAAGTACAAATGCCCCCCAAAAACGACTTAAGTAACTATAGTATTTTCACTTCAATACTTTACACCACTGCTGAGAGCCTACATCAAGAGTCATAATAAGCCACACAGGCCTATAGTGCATGATGCTTATGATAGGGCTATAGTGCATGATGCTTATGATAGGGCTATAGTGCATGATGCTTATGATAGGGCTATAGTGCATGATGCTTATGATAGGCCTATAGTGCATGATGCTTATGATAGGGCTATAGTGCATGATGCTTATGATAGGGCTATAGTGCATGATGCTTATGATAGGCCTATAGTGCATGATGCTTATGATAGGCCTATAGTGCATGATGCTTATGATAGGGCTATAGCCTATCATCAGATTGCAGGTCCATTTATATGCAAAAACAATAAGCGCTAATATAAATGTTACTAGATTGAGCCATGCTTATAGGCTGATAGGATAGTATATGGTGTTACAGCCTAGTTCTTCCTCCACATAGTGTACCTCAACCAGCCTTAGGACTTTTGATGTCATGGCATATTATCTAAGTAATTATCTTATTTTCAACCATGAGCCTATGATTATGCACAGTGTAAGGGGCTATACACACTCTCATGCGTTTTCCATATTGTGCTTTTTCTTAATAGAATATTAAGCCTATGCGCTCTAACCGGATGAGGGAATAACGCGCGCGTGGAATTGTGTTGTGTAGGAGAAGATTATGAAATGTGACAGCACCTTTCCTCCCTGTAGCCTAATAATCGATTAGGGAATATTGCAGATAGTAAAGCGCATCATGTCGTCTAGGGTACGATTCCAACGGATTTCTAAATTATTACGGCACCTGCCAAATGTCAACTCTCCTTCCCTGTATCACAGCCAGTGCCTCATCGCCGACCGACCGTAGTCATGGTAATGGAAAGATGGGGGCAAAACTTCCAGACCTTAACAGTGAACTGAACAGTCATGATAATATTAAATGGCAGTTTGTAGACAGGCAGAGAGGTATGGAGAAAGAGAGCAGATGTCACTGAATTCACAGCTTGATAAAGAGAGAGAGAGAGAGAGGAGAGAGGGGAAAAGGAGGAGGAGTGAGGATGCTCTGGGGTCAGGGCGACAGGTCACCGCGGGAGAGTGGCGGGTCCAGCGATCGCGCAACCAAAATAAAAACCCCGGGGAAATGTTAAGGGTCACCGGGAGAGAGAGACATCCCAGGAAGAAGACAGTGACGTCAAGGGACGCCGCTGTCCATACAACTTTACCAGACAGACAGAGAGAGAGACAAACTAGACGGAGGCAATCAGTGGTCAGAGGGAGAGGGCAGGCCCAGAAGGAGAGGGCTGGCCCAGAAGGAGAGGGCAGGCCCAGAAGGAGAGGGCTGGCCCAGAAGGAGAGGGCAGGCCCAGAAGGAGAGGGCTGGCCCAGAGAGAGGTGGGGAGAGGTCAAGTGATCAAGAGAGAAATTGGGAAAGACAGAAAGATGGAGGGGGATACCTATGCCCCCCATAAAGGTTAGGGGTCTGCAAAAAAGATGGAGAGATTGGTGTAAAGACCTTGAGAAAAAGTGATTTGGGTGCTTTGTATTGGAAAGGTTAAGCCACACCTCTGAAGCATATGTCAGACATGGTGTGAAACAGATGTGACAGAGGAATAATACAACACATGGAGCAATAATGGTTGGAAAGGCAGTTGCTATGCCAACCCCACAGTATACAGATTCATTATCCCCCATCTCTGTCTATAAAAGCGTGTGCAAAGCAACACAGCGTTGTTGTGTTGTAAGGACAGTAAATTACATACGGATTTAGCTACGAAACAGAGAAAGGGGAAGATAGACAGAAGGGAGAGAGAGATCAGCCCATCCATGGATCCGATCGGCCATAAAACACACACACACATTCGTTCACTCTCCCTCTGTCTCTTTCATTCCTCCAATCTCTCCATCTCTCATAGCCCCCTTAACCTTTACAAGTGTGATGAGAGGCACAAGTACTCCCCAAACACACACACACACACAGTGTTGTTTGTACAAGGCCTGTTCAAGTGTATCCTCCCTTCTTTCCTTCCTTCTAACCTTGTCACAGGCCTTAACAACTAATCCTGAATGATCATGTTCATGTTCCAGCTCCTTTGACTAAGTCGTCACAATGAACAAACAGTGGCACTGAGCAGATGGCCACAGATCACATGTGAACTGATGAGCAAGTGAAGTATAGGACCTCCTCAATAAAGCACTAGACAGGGCCTCAGTCTATCAGACAGTCAGTAATAGCTGAGCTCCACAGCTTCCATCATATCCTAATGGTTGTGATTGCATTAGTGGCCTGAGAGCTGTGTGGGCTCACCCAGGGCTTCATACTAATCACTGTATGCAGATGGATACAGCCACAGCCACAGCCCAGCGTTCTGTTCTCTATCTGATAGCCTAATCAAGTAGAACAGAGAGAGAGAGAAGGAGGAGAGAACAGAGACAGTGAAATGATAGAGAAAATATAAAGAGAGGGAGAGAGAGAGAGAAATAGAGGTAGGGAAAATATAGTGAAGGATGAGAGTGAGAGCGGGAGAGAATGGAGGGAGAGAGCTCTCCGTAATGTGTTCCTGCTCCCATCTAAGTGGGAGCAGGTGCACACACACACACACACACACACACACACTAAAGGCCCTTCCATTCTCATACTGCGTTTTGAGCTAGGTGTCATAGCGTCAGTGAACAGGGAGACACAGCCACAGCTATTTGACAGTATGTCAGTAGTGAATATAGTCCAATTCCCAATGATTTAGTGAATGAATTGATACAGTGACTATGCCAGTCAGAGAAGTCTTCTCTATTGCCAAACGTTGTCAACAGACTCATCACCCGTTTGAGTATCTGTTTCTTTATTCTTCCAGGTTTTTAAATCAACACTGATTATTTCTCCCAAAGCAGCTGAATATATTTTCCATGTCCAGTTTGTTCTTGCTACTTGCTGACACAAGCCCACTAATGCAGCTATGATGCAGCCTCACCATGTGCTGCCTGTGTTTGCAGTTTTTGTTGTCCCGTGGAAAAGTACAGTGAAATGCCTTTCTTGGTCTTTCCCAACAATGTAGTAATCAATATCAGTAGTACCCTAACAAATAAATAAAAACTCAAGTAGAACAAAAACACACGAGAAATAGAAATAAGAACAAGAGGAAGTAAGTAACTAACTATTCTTTTGCAGTGTCAGCGTGAGACAGGAGGAGAGTGTGTGAGCGTACACGGGGGTGGAGTGTGTGTGTGTATCTGAAAGGGTGTTACATATTCTTACTTAGTCAGCTGTCTGCAACCTTTCGGCTAAGTGACACTGACAGATTCTCTCTCATCTACAAACACACACACACTCTCTTTCTCATCCTCCCATCGTTCCTACAAAGTGATCCCTCTCTCATGCTCTTCACCACTGTAGCCATGACTACCACACACACTTTTCTCCTCTCTTATTGTTTGCTATTCTTTCAGTCTACTTCTCCCTCTTGTATTCTTCTCTCATTTATTTCCATCTGAGTGCATCGATAAGCCATTCAGTCTCCCTCACTCCCTCCCCCCAGATCTCTCCCTCTCTCATTAGTCACGCCTTCCTCCCCTCTAAAGGTGACTGATTGGATTGGAGAGACTGATTGACAGAATAAATCCAACTGACAGGTCAAGAGATTATGGTGGAAGTATATTATATATAACTTTTTAAGAAGTCCCTCACAAGCGCACATAGGCTCGGCACAGGAGGTCAGGAAACACACACACACACACACACACACGCACAAACACACACACACACACACACAAAAGGCTTTTTCTTTCTCATACTGCGCTTCGAGTAGGTGTTCTAGCGTCAGTGACCAGACAAAGTGAACAGATAGACACGCACGCACACACACACACACACACACACACACACACACACACAGAGCAGCTTGATGGAGCAGACAGACTCACCAACAGAGCATTTTTATAATTGTTTTAAGAGTTATTTGAAGCGAAAAATAGGTGTGTAATGAATTCAAATCAAACCAAATAGTGCTTCATAACACAGCTTAATCTGGTTTACTGATGTAAAACGCAGAAAACACTGTCAAGGTACTCATAAGACAAGTCTCTCACAGTTTCTGTCTGTTTCTAACGGGTTCTTAAGCATGACTAACAGGTCACCTGGGACTGATGCATACTGACACACACACACACACCCCCTGGGCCTGCAGTCGGTGATAAGGCTCCATCTGGTGGTGAGTGATGGCACTGCAGATCTCTCTTCTGGTCAGACTTTCCACAGACCAGGACTGACATTCAGTTCACACAGCTCCCCAGACCTAGCCTGACATTCAGTTCACACAGCTCCCCAGACCTAGACTGACATTCAGTTCACACAGCTCCCCAGGCCTGACAACATTCAGTTCACACAGCTCCCCAGACCTAGCCTGACATTCAGTTCACACAGCTCCCCAGACCTAGACTGACATTCAGTTCACACAGCTCCCCAGGCCTGACAACATTCAGTTCACACAGCTCCCCAGACCTAGCCTGACATTCAGTTCACACAGCTCCCCAGACCTAGACTGACATTCAGTTCACACAGCTCCCCAGGCCTGACAACATTCAGTTCACACAGCTCCCCAGACCTAGCCTGACATTCAGTTCACACAGCTCCCCAGACCTAGACTGACATTCAGTTCACACAGCTCCCCAGGCCTGACAACATTCAGTTCACACAGCTCCCCAGACCTAGCCTGACAACATTCAGTTCACACAGCTCCCCAGACCTGACATTCAGTTCACACAGCTCCCCAGACCTGATATTCAGTTCACACAGCTCCCCGGACCTAGCCTGATATTCAGTTCACACAGCTCCTCAGACCTAGCCTGGCAATATTCAGTTCAACCAGACTCACAGCACCCCCAGACCTAGCCTGGAAATATTCAGTTCAACCAGACTCACAGCACCCCCAGACCTAGCCTGGCAATATTCAGTTCAGTCAGACTCACAGCACCCCCGGGCCTAGCCTGGCAATATTCAGTTCAGCCAGACTCACAGCACCCCCGGGCCTAGCCTGGCATTATTCAGTTCAGCCAGACTCACAGCACCCCCGGGCCTAGCCTGGCATTATTCAGTTCAGCCAGACTCACAGCACTCCCAGGCCTAGCCTGGCATTATTCAGTTCAGCCAGACTCACAGCACCCCCAGACCTAGCCTGGCATTATTCAGTTCAGCCAGACTCACAGCATCCCCAGGCCTAGCCTGGCAATATTCAGTTCAGCCAGAGCTCTTCTGGTCACTCACAGCACCCGGGCCTAGCCTGGCAATACTCAGTTCAGCCAGGGCTCTTCTGGTCACTCACAGCTCCCCAGGCCTAGCCTGGCAATACTCAGCTGTCAGAGAATATCAACAAGACAGACACTGATGTAACGTGCCCTCACAGTCCCACTGAGGGACAGAATAACAAGTAAACACACACAGCACTCATTTCACTGCATCAGTGTTGTGTAAAGAAGATCAACCCTCCACCAGACAACATCCTCTTTTAAAAACAAACAGTATAATCTATAACACACACACCTCTATGGAGTCCATCGCTTAAATGACCAATTACTCTTTCTGCACAAGAGACAAACAAGACTGAAGAAACACAAACATTCAAGTGTGTTGACTGTAGTGTTTATACTTGGCTAACAGTCTATATTCACGGTTATGAGACAAGACTGAAGAAACACAAACATTCAAGTGTGTTGACTGTAGTGTTTATACTTGGCTAACAGTCTATATTCACGGTTATGAGACAAGACTGAAGAAACACACAAACATTCTCAAGTGTGTTGACTGTAGTGTTTATACTTGGCTAACAGTCTATATTCACGGTTATGAGACAAGACTGAAGAAACACACAAACATTCTCAAGTGTGTTGACTGTAGTGTTTATACTTGGCTAACAGTCTATATTCACGGTTATGAGACAAGACTGAAGAAACACACAAACATTCTCAAGTGTGTTGACTGTAGTGTTTATACTTGGCTAACAGTCTATATTCACGGTTAGGAGACAAGACTGAAGAAACACACAAACATTCTCAAGTGTGTTGACTGTAGTGTTTATACTTGGCTAACAGTCTATATTCACGGTTATGAGACAAGACTGAAGAAACACACAAACATTCTCAAGTGTGTTGACTGTAGTGTTTATACTTGGCTAACAGTCTATATTCACGGTTATGAGACAAGACTGAAGAAACACACAAACATTCTCAAGTGTGTTGACTGTAGTGTTTATACTTGGCTAACAGTCTATATTCACGGTTAGGAGACAAGACTGAAGAAACACACAAACATTCTCAAGTGTGTTGACTGTAGTGTTTATACTTGGCTAACAGTCTATATTCACGGTTATGAGACAAGACTGAAGAAACACACAAACATTCTCAAGTGTGTTGACTGTAGTGTTTATACTTGGCTAACAGTCTATATTCACGGTTATGAGACAAGACTGAAGAAACACACAAACATTCTCAAGTGTGTTGACTGTAGTGTTTATACTTGGCTAACAGTCTATATTCACGGTTAGGAGACAAGACTGAAGAAACACACAAACATTCTCAAGTGTGTTGACTGTAGTGTTTATACTTGGCTAACAGTCTATATTCACGGTTAGGAGACAAGACTGAAGAAACACACAAACATTCTCAAGTGTGTTGACTGTAGTGTTTATACTTGGCTAACAGTCTATATTCACGGTTAGGAGACAAGACTGAAGAAACACACAAACATTCTCAAGTGTGTTGACTGTAGTGTTTATACTTGGCTAACAGTCTATATTCACGGTTAGGAGGGCTTTAGTATACATTTAAAAAAAGACAAACACACATTTCAGCTTTTACAAAGCCGGTCTTTATAATCACTTAAAACTTGACAGAATTTCCATACATAATAAAACAAAATGCTTTCTGTCATCCACTTGATAAAACGTTTCAAAAAAATAGTCAATAGAAAATCAATTTTAGGCATGACTTACAAAATATATACATAATATATACATATACATACACACACAGAGATATATACATACCCTACACAAACATTGTTATTGCATATACATCTGTGTATTTATGTATTTGTATGTACATGATGTATATATTGCTTCACCCTTGAATGTATTTGATCAGACTGAACTAAAACGTAAAAACAAACCAGTCTTTCTCCCTGTCCACATAAAACGAGCCGGCCACATTCTGGCCACGCTAGGAAGGACAAGAGTGCAAAGCCTTTCTTCTCTTTTTTTTATCACAACTACGAGTAATCACTTATCCTAACCTGAACTTTGACCCCCCCCTAACATGAATCCTAAAATGAGAACAAGTAGCTGATTTACTTGTTCTCGGCAGTTCTCAACGTCACCGTTGTCCTTTCTGACGTGGCCCTCGAGTGGCAACACCAAAAACCTCAAGAACAATAGCGATACACACCACATAGGACACAACAATAACAGAATAATTATGATCTAGGCTAGTTAGTCATCATCAAATCTATGTTACAGTCGAGAGTTATGGGATGGACCAGGCTGTGACCTGTAGACGTAGCCATAGCATTAACAACAGTGTAAAGGGGTGGGTTACTAGGTCGGGGAGTAGCTAAACGTTACAAGGCTGGTTTATATATATATATATAAAGTGTGATCACTACTATCCATGCTCAGGCTGATAAGTACAGATTAAACTAGTCATGCGTGATTGAATGGCTGGCTGGCGAGTAGGACAGGGTCAGGTGTAGGGTGTCTGAACTAGAGAGACAGGGAGGGTTTGTCCTGTATGTAAATGTGAGGATAGAGTGTCCTGGGGCTACTGTTACAGTGGAGCAGTAGTGCATGCTATGCAGCTCTGAATGTCACCACATCACAGTCATCATGCTTACTATCCCCCTATTCTCCCCTCTTTCTATATTCTGTTGCTCTTGTGTAGCAGTAGCAACCCCTTCTCTCTCCATCTCTCTTGCTGCTGTCTGACCCTCACCCCTTGGGCTGGCCTGTTATCCCCTTCCCTCCCTCCATCTCAGTATCTCTGTCCTTTCCAATCTGTCTGACCTCTACCCCTTCTTTCAAGAAGATCCAGTACTCGCTGCTAGCTCCTCTTTCCTCCCTTCCCCCCCCTGTCCTCCAGGCTCATGTCCTTCTAGCCAACCCTCCCTTCTCCCTCCTTTCTACATGGCCTGTGTGTACGCACTACTACCCCACTGGCTGCTGTTATAGTCAGTGGTTGTGCTTCCATAGCTATTGTTGTTGTTGTATCCCTGGTTGCTATTAGCAACACTTCCTGCCCCTTGGCCATCCGAGGCTGCTGCTTCGTCAAAGCTCTTCTCCTCCAATGGCTTGCCAATCCAGGCTCCGTAACCATGGCTACCGAGCGCATCAAAGAACTGCTGCTTGGCGACCTGGAAGGACATGGCGGCCATCTTGGCTTGGGCGTAAGACGGGAGAGCCAGCAGGTCCTGGCGCCCGCACTGTTGGCATAACGACCGGAATTGACGGAAGATGTTGGACTTGGAGACCCGCGACACGTCCAGTTTGGGGCTAGAGGGAAGACAAACAGGGTTTAGGAATACACAGAAGCTACTGCGCTGGGATTGAAACATTTTCAACATGTTTTTCATATGAATTAAATGCCACTACTCGATATGGAGTATAAATAGTGATTGCTATTCTACTGAAATGGGGCCCTGTGTAGCCCAGGTTAACCACCTGGTGCTGCTATCTGGATGAGGGTGGATGAGGTCTGAGGGTCTGGTTCTAGTTGTGGTGCGGGGTGCGTACCCGTCCAGTTTGCCCTTGGTCCCATCCAGCACCTCCACAGTGATGTGGTCTGGCTGGCTCCAGTTCACGCTGGACTCCTTGGTCTTCCCTGTGTGACGCGTCGAGTCATACACACTCACCCTGCCCACCTGAAGGGACACATAGATAGAGTGATGGAGAAGAGTAAAAGGGAGAGGAAGAGTGTCTTCAATTACAGGCATTTCTCTATACCCGCAATAACAGCTGCTAAATATGTGTATGAGACCAATAACATTTGATTTAGACTAAATAAGTCCTTTCAGATGAATCAACCATTTTAAACAGAGCGGAAAGCAATGTTTGTGTCTGCGTTAATGGCTATGCTGGAAGCTTGGAGCGGCTGTTTGTGTACTGTGTGTGTGTACCTCAGGGTGGTTGAGTGTGTGTCTATGTGTACCTCGGGGTGGTTGAGTGTGTGTCTATGTGTACCTCAGGGTGGTTGAGTGTGTGTCTATGTGTACCTCAGGGTGGTTGAGTGTGTGTCTATGTGTACCTCAGGGTGGTTGAGTGTGTGTCTGTGTACCTCAGGGTGGTTGAGTGTGTGTCTGTGTACCTCAGGGTGGTTGAGTGTGTGTCTGTGTACCTCAGGGTGGTTGAGTGTGTGTCTATGTGTGCCTCAGGGTGGTTGAGTGTGTGTCTATGTGTACCTCAGGGTGGTTGAGTGTGTGTCTATGTGTACCTCAGGGTGGTTGAGTGTGTGTCTATGTGTGCCTCAGGGTGGTTGAGTGTGTGTCTATGTGTACCTCAGGGTGGTTGAGTGTGTGTCTATGTGTACCTCAGGGTGGTTGAGTGTGTGTCTATGTGTACCTCAGGGTGGTTGAGTGTGTGTCTATGTGCGACTCAGGGTGGTTGAGTGTGTGTCTATGTGCGCCTCAGGGTGGTTGAGTGTGTTTCTGTATGTGTACCTCGGGGTGGTTGAGTGTGTTTCTGTATGTGTACTGTATGTGTACCTCGGGGTGGTTGAGTGCGTTTCTGTATGTGTACTGTATGTGTACCTCGGGGTGGTTGAGTGCGTTTCTGTATGTGTACCTCGGGGTGGTTGAGTGTGTTTCTGTGTGTCTACTGTACGTGTACCTCGGGGTGGTTGAGTGTTTCTGTACGTGTACCTCGGGGTGGTTGAGTGTTTCTGTACGTGTACCTCGGGGTGGTTGAGTGTTTCTGTATGTGTACTGTATGTGTACCTCGGGGTGGTTGAGTGTTTCTGTATGTGTACTGTACGTGTACCTCGGGGTGGTTGAGTGTTTCTGTACGTGTACCTCGGGGTGGTTGAGTGTTTCAGTATGTGTACTGTACGTGTACCTCGGGGTGGTTGAGTGTGTTTCTGTACGTGTACCTCGGGGTGGTTGAGTGTGTTTCTGTACGTGTACCTCGGGGTGGTTGAGTGTGTTTCTGTACGTGTACCTCGGGGTGGTTGAGTGTGTTTCTGTACGTGTACCTCGGGGTGGTTGAGTGCGTTTCTGTACGTGTACCTCGGGGTGGTTGAGTGTGTTTCTGTACGTGTACCTCGGGGTGGTTGAGTGTGTTTCTGTACGTGTACCTCGGGGTGGTTGAGTGTGTTTCTGTACGTGTACCTCGGGGTGGTTGAGTGTGTTTCTGTATGTGTACCTCGGGGTGGTTGAGTGTGTTTCTGTACGTGTACCTCGGGGTGGTTGAGTGTGTTTCTGTACGTGTACCTCGGGGTGGTTGAGTGTGTTTCTGTACGTGTACCTCGGGGTGGTTGAGTGTGTTTCTGTACGTGTACCTCGGGGTGGTTGAGTGTGTTTCTGTACGTGTACCTCGGGGTGGTTGAGTGTGTTTCTGTATGTGTACCTCGGGGTGGTTGAGTGTGTTTCTGTAGGTGTACCTCGGGGTGGTTGAGTGTGTAGGGAGCAGGTAGACTCTTGGAGAAGGCTTCGCCGTCTCTGGCCAATCGGCAGCAGACAGCACGTGTCAGGTGGCCATGGCTGTACAGGTAGCCTGGAGGGACAAATATAAGAGACAAGGACAGGGAAAACAAAACAGAAGAGAGAGGAAGGGGTGCGACAGATTGACATGTAAAGAAAGAGGGAGAGAAAGAGAATGACAGAAGAGTGTGTGAGTCAGTGTATTTCCGTGTTAACAAGGCTGATCACATCATAGAGTACTCTGACAAGGAGAGGTTAGTAAAGAGATGGATGTCTGAGGGGGTCAGTCAGGGACAGTCTGGGGGGATAGTTAGCTGGTCATGATTCCTACAGTATAAGGACAGGGACTGTCTGGGTGGCTAGTTGGCTGGAGGGAGTGTCTGGGTGGCTAGTTAGCTGGTCATGACTCCTACAGTATAAGGACAAGGACTGTCTGGGTGGCTAGTTAGCTGGTCATGACTCCTACAGTGTAAGGACAGGGACTGTCTGGGGGGATAGTTATACTGTAGGAATCATGACCAGCTAACTATCCCCCCCAGACAGTCCCTGTCCTTATACTGTAGGAATCATGACCAGCTAAGGACAGGGACTGTTTAGGTGGATAGTTAGCTGGTCATGACTCCTACAGTATAAGGACAGGGACTGTCTGGGTGGATAGTTAGCTGGTCATGACTCCTACAGTATAAGGACAGGGACTGTCTGGGGGGATAGTTAGCAGGTCATGATTCCTACAGTATAAGGACAGGGACTGTCTGGGTGGATAGTTAGCTGGTCATGACTCCTACAGTATAAGGACAGGGACTGTCTGGGTGGATAGTTAGCTGGTCATGACTCCTACAGTATAAGGACAGGGACTGTCTGGGTGGATAGTTAGCTGGTCATGACTCCTACAGTATAAGGACAGGGACTGTCTGGGGGGATAGTTAGCAGGTCATGATTCCTACAGTATAAGGACAGGGACTGTCTGGGTGGATAGTTAGCTGGTCATGACTCCTACAGTATAAGGACAGGGACTGTCTAGGTGGATAGTTAGCTGGTCATGATTCCTACAGTATAACTATCCCCCCAGACAGTCCCTGTCCTTACACTGTAGGAGTCATGACCAGCTAACTATCCACCCAGACAGTCCCTGTCCTTATACTGTAGGAGTCATGACCAGCTAACTATCCACCCAAACAGTCCCTGTCCTTAGCTGGTCATGATTCCTACAGTATAAGGACAGGGACTGTCTGGGTGGATAGTTAGCTGGTCATGACTCCTACAGTATAAGGACAGGGACTGTCTGGGTGGCTAGTTAGCTAGTCATGATTCCTACAGTATAAGGACAGGGACTGTCTGGGTGGATAGTTAGCTGGTCATGATTCCTACAGTATAAGGACAGGGACTGTCTGGGGGGATAGTTAGCTGGTCATGACTCCTACAGTATAAGGACAGGGACTGTCTGGGTGGCTAGTTAGCTAGTCATGATTCCTACAGTATAAGGACAGGGACTGTCTGGGTGGATAGTTAGCTGGTCATGATTCCTACAGTATAAGGACAGGGACTGTCTGGGTGGATAGTTAGCTGGTCATGACTCCTACAGTATAAGGACAGGGACTGTCTGGGTGGATAGTTAGCTGGTCATGACTCCTACAGTATAAGGACAGGGACTGTCTGGGTGGATAGTTAGCTGGTCATGACTCCTACAGTATAAGGAGAGGGACTGTCTGGGGGGATAGTTAGCAGGTCATGATTCCTACAGTATAAGGACAGGGACTGTCTGGGGGGATAGTTAGCTGGTCATGACTCCTACAGTATAAGGACAGGGACTGTCTATGGGGATAGTTAGCTGGTCATGACTCCTACAGTATAAGGACAGGGACTGTCTGGGGGGATAGTTAGCTGGTCATGATTCCTACAGTATAAGGACAGGGACTGTCTGGGTGGATAGTTAGCTGGTCATGACTCCTACAGTATAAGGACAGGGACTGTCTGGGTGGCTAGTTAGCTAGTCATGATTCCTACAGTATAAGGACAGGGACTGTCTAGGTGGATAGTTAGCTGGTCATGACTCCTACAGTATAAGGACAATGTAGTTTGGGATTGAGATGTGGTCTACTTATGAGTGGAGTTTGTTAAACATGACTGAAGCCAGCGGTGACCGTTGACCCCCCCCCTCCCTTTACTCCCACACTCAATCTATCCTCCCTCACTCTTTTTCAAATCAAACCTCCCTCAAATGTTTACTGTCCCCTCCCTCCCTCATCTCTCCCTCTATGTACTATCGTTCCCTCCTCACCCAGGGTGATTGAAGCCAGGTAGATAGGATGGAGGAAGTGGGAGAGCAGGGCTCCCTGCAGACCCAGGACGTTCCAGCGAAGGATCTTGTCGCTACAGCTCATGGTCCTCAGACGCTCGCCGTGCTGGATGCCGTCCCAGGTGGGCACGATGGTCGATGACTCTACCGGGATGGTGCCCTCACCTACACATGGCACAGACACCATTGAGGCATACTTTTGACTCCAACGACAAAGCCATGCAGTATGAGAGAGCCAGTGGTCAAAGTGATGGTTGTACACTAGAATCACACAGTCCATGCTCTAGACTGGAACATTCAAATCCGTTGGGATATTTGTCCTTTCTACCAGGTGTGTTTGTGGCAGCAGCAGCAAATGAGGTGTGGATGTGTAGTCATGCTCTGTTTGGCCTGCAGAGAGGGGAGTTAAGCAACATGGTGGCTCTATGTGCTTGTCCTCAGTAACAGAGGGGGTCCTCATGGAACGGTGCTGCAGATGGCATCTGGCTGTAACTCACCATTCTCCACCTTGGTGCGCAGCTTGCCCTGCTTGGCGTTCTCAAACAGGGGCTGGTGGCCCTGGCCGTCCCCCGCGTCCTCACTGCACGACTTATCAAACAACGCCCCGTCTCCGCACGGAGCAGTACTGGGGGAGAGGTAGAGCGCGAGAGGGGGAAGAGGTAGAGCGCGAGAGGGGGAAGAGGTAGAGCGCGAGAGGGGGAAGAGGTAGAGCGCGAGAGGGGGAAGAGGTAGAGCGCGAGAGGGGGAAGAGGTAGAGCGCGAGAGGGGGAAGAGGTAGAGCGCGAGAGGGGGAAGAGGTAGAGCGCGAGAGGGGGAAGAGGTAGAGCGCGAGAGGGGGAAGAGGTAGAGCGCGAGAGGGGGAAGAGGTAGAGCGCGAGAGGGGGAAGAGGTAGAGCGCGAGAGGGGGAAGAGGTAGGGGGAAGAGGTAGAGCGCGAGAGGGGGAAGAGGTAGAGCGCGAGAGGGGAAGAGGTAGAGCGCGAGAGGGGATAAGGTAGAGCGCGAGAGGGGAAGAGGTAGAGCGCGAGAGGGGAAGAGGTAGAGCGCGAGAGGGGAAGAGGTAGAGCGCGAGAGGGGAAGAGGTAGAGCGCAAGAGAGGTAGAGCGCAAGAGAGGTAGAGCGCAAGAGAGGTAGAGCGTGGGAGCGCGAGAGGTAGAGCGTGGGAGCGCGAGAGGTAGAGCGGTAGAGCGCGAGAGGTAGAGCGGTAGAGCGCGAGAGGTAGAGCGGTAGAGCGCGAGAGGTAGAGCGGTAGAGGTAGAGCGGTAGAGCGCGAGAGGTAGAGCGGTAGAGCGCGAGAGGTAGAGCGGTAGAGCGCGAGAGGTAGAGCGGTAGAGCGCGAGAGGTAGAGCGCGAGAGGTAGAGCGGTAGAGCGCGAGAGGTAGAGCGGTAGAGCGCGAGAGGTAGAGCGCGAGAGGTAGAGCGGTAGAGCGCGAGAGGTAGAGCGGTAGAGCGCGAGAGGTAGAGCGGTAGAGCGCGAGAGGTAGAGCGGTAGAGCGCGAGAGGTAGAGCGGTAGAGCGCGAGAGGTAGAGCGGTAGAGCGCGAGAGGTAGAGCGGTAGAGCGCGAGAGGTAGAGCGCGAGAGGTAGAGCGGTAGAGCGCGAGAGGTAGAGCGCGAGAGGTAGAGCGCGAGAGGTAGAGCGCGAGAGGTAGAGCGCGAGACAGGTAGAGCGCGAGACAGGTAGAGCGCGAGACAGGTAGAGCGCGAGAGAGGTAGAGCGCGAGAGAGGTAGAGCGCGAGAGAGGTAGAGCGCAAGAGAGGTAGAGCGCAAGAGAGGTAGAGCGGTAGAGAACGAGAGAGGTAGAGCACGAGAGAGGTAGAGCGGTAGAGCACGAGAGAGGTAGAGAGGTAGAGCGGTAGAGCACGAGAGAGGTAGAGCGGTAGAGCACGAGAGAGGTAGAGCGGTAGAGCACGAGAGAGGTAGAGCACGAGAGAGGTAGAGAGGTAGAGCACGAGAGAGGTAGAGCGAGAGAGGTAGAGCACGAGAGAGGTAGAGCGCGGGAGCGAGAGGTAGAGCGGGAGAGGTAGAGGTAGAGCGGGAGAGGTAGAGCGAGAGAGGGGTAGGTAGAGCGAGAGAGGGGTAGGTAGAGCGAGAGAGGGGTAGGTAGAGCGAGAGAGGGGTAGGTAGAGCGAGAGAGGGGTAGGTAGAGCGAGAGAGGGGTAGGTAGAGCGAGAGAGGGGTAGGTAGAGCGAGAGAGGGGTAGAGGGGGAGAGGTAGATATACATGTGGATAGGAGCAGGTCATTAACTAGAAGGATCTTCCAGGGTTTTTTCTGGATCAAAATGAGGCTTAGGTGGTGGGCGTGGCCAATGGCGGGGTCGCCAACTAAATTTTAGAGGCCCCCCTGTTGGCCAGTGACACAATTTGCAATTCTACACATTTTTTCATGGCTTATTTGAACTGAGGGACTCAAACTTTATAACATCAATGGGGCCCCATGCCATGACAAAAATACTCCCGAGTGCATCATTTGGGGAATTTTTTTATTCTCCCTGAATGTCTCGCTTTTATTTGGGTCATTGTTAGTTCTCAAAGAGGATCTTATTATAGAATATATAGCGCCATTATCTTTTCTACATACTTTATATCTGGTTTTACTCTTCAGTTTAGACTGACAATGTTTTTCCACCCCGGAAATCATTATCTAAACATGACATTTTTTATTTTACTGTTTTGACATACGTGGCCCGAAAACACTTAAGGGGCCCGCCCAAGACTTTTCTATGCAGAAAAAACGCTGGCTTCTCAAACTCCTAGAACAACATGTGTGTGGGGGTGGGTTGGTGGCCCAGTTGAGTTCCAGGGCACAGAAAGAAAGGGGAGAGAAGACAGTAGGTGGAAAAGAATGAGCCATGGGGGGAGTGGGGGGGGTCAAAAAGCGAGGAAGAGACATCCTCCGTAGGCCCACCTGATATAGAGGTGGAAGGTGGTGTCAGGTTTGATCCGGAGCTTGTTCTCCTCAGCTGGCTCAAATATGCTGTCCTCTGATCCTTCACAGTGCTTCAGCAACTCAGCATATAGAAACCTGGAGGGGGGAGGTAAAATCCATATTGGAGTGATTCAGATCAGTGAAAGTGTTCAGGATCCAACACACAAATAAAGGGAGACTGGTGGAGAAACAGAGGATCTGGTAAGTGGCGTTAATACACTCTACACTAACCAGATGGACTCCACAGTCACATTAACACACATCATAGTCTGTAATGACTTCCCAGCTGACATATGACACCCTGTAGAGGGAGAAAGAGGTTTCAGAAAGGCAGGGAGAGTAGCTATAAAGGAATCAAAACGAAGAGCAAAGGAGGAAAAGACTGGTTATATAAAAGGACAGAATGGAAGACAAATGAGCAGCAGTAACTTCCTACCTGATAAACCCTCTCCTGGAGATGATTTCTGCGTGGCAGTCATTAACGGTGTCCCCTTTAAGACTCAGCTCCTCCCCTTTAACACAGCGATTTCCTGAGGAGAAAAACAAACAAAAATAAATGTATATTATCTCAAAAGGTGGAGACAAAAATCATTCCAAAAGGCTTGTCATTATTTTCTCTCGCGTACACACACACGGCAGGTACCTGTTCCCAGACTGACCACGGTCCCCAGCCCTTCCCCCCTCTTCATGACGATGGTAGCGAGGATCTTCCTTCCCAGAAGACTGTGCTGTATGCGTGTGGTGAGGGCGTTGAAGCGCTGGTGACTCAACATGGCGATCTGGTCATGGATTGTCCCACCACTCAGTGGCAGCTAGAGACAGAAACAATAACAGGTTATGAACGGCCCACCAGTCACAGAAGTAGGTTATAGCAGAATCATAGTATTAACAGTGTATTCATAGTATAGCAGGCATTCTTCAACTTTTTCAGCTCCAGACCCAATGAGAAAATCACTGTCCTCCTGTGACCCAAAACCCAAATGAAGAGAAAATAGTGTGTGATTCTAGGTGCAGTCTCCTCACTCCCGACCCACCTCTAACACACCCAAAGCCCAGTGTGGGTCCTGACCCAGAGTTTTAAAAAGTAGTATAGTAAGAGGGGTAAATTGACCTCTGCAGGGGTTAGTTCCCCGGTGCGGGCAGCCTTCTCTGCCTCTCCAATCAGAACCCTCAGAGCTGCATCAGCTGCTTCCTGTTTCCCTTGCTTCTTATTGGAAGCACAGACAGGAGGGAACCAGCGACCCCCTAGTTTAGCCTGGTAGGTAAACCTGAGAGAGGGGAGAGTTAAGCATCCATGTTTGCACAGCCGCGTTTTACAATATTGAACCGTTGACTTTCATAGTGTTTTATATGTCACAATGGACCGCCAGACTACCGCAGCTCTGCAGCTGTGGACTCTGAATTAAGAGTGTGTATGTTCGTGTGTGTACTGACTTGGGCTCGTGCGGTGGTCCTGACTGCCCGACCAGTCGTATCTCTGCAGCAAAGCCCCTGGCCCGGGCGTACTCCAGCAGACCTGAAACGGCGTTGTTGTTTAGGTGGCTGATGAGGTCACCAACCCCCGCCTCGTGGGCAGAACGCAGCTCCTCCTCTGTCAGCGGGGGCAGGGAGGGGCAAGCGGGCATGAAGCCCCCTTCATCACCAGACAGACACAGGGGAAACTGGGGCTGGAGAGGACGGGGTAAATGGAGAGCGAGGGAGGAGAAGAGAGATAAGGCAGTGAAAAGACGGAGGAGAGGAGGTGGGAAGAGAGGGAAGAGTGATCTTAGTGTTCGGAGGATCTTTTCTTAGAATTACGGCCTGGAGGCACAATGAGAGAAGTCCACATGCCGGGGTCTTATGACATTCTGTCAGTCCATAGCTAAACAGCTAGCTAGCTAGCTTGGCAAGCCTAAATCCTAAATAGATGGGGTAGTGTTTATTTCAGGGAACCATCCATTTAGTTGAAACATCTTTCAGTCCCATGTTTGGGTCCTTTACTCACCTTGTTGAGCTGCAGTCTCCCGTCGGCCATTAACTCCTTGACTGCCTCCTCTGCAGCCAGCTGCCTGGCAGCCTTCTTACTGGGGGCTGAGCTCTCAGCACACAGGCTTTCCCCGATCTTCACCCTGAACATGAACCTGAGGAGGGAGCAGAGACTAACTTATACATCCTAAACATACATTGGTGAGAGAGGTAAGAGGACATTCCTCTCTAACCACATGGGGGCATCAGAGTAGAGCTGTGAATCTCCTTCATAGAGACTACAGCACTCAGGAAGAGGAGGGGAAGAGAGGGACAAAGATGGTCACACTTCCCAGTATCAGATTACTGCGGGACAGTACAGTAGGTGCCTAGGGGAAGGTTATATGCAGAGACACAGAGGTGCTGTTGTATCATCCAGTCAGCAGACTGCTGCAGTATGAAAGTCATACAGGACACAAGTAACTGCTCCAGTGGGAGAGAGAGAAAGAGAGGTGAGGGCAGGCCCACCTTTCCTAATGATTCATTTATGTATAGAAGAGAGAACCAGGGAGAGAAAAATGAGAAGCAGGGTTGGGCTCAATTCTAATTGAAGTCACTCAATTCAGGAAGTGATTTGAATTTAAATTCAAAAATGGAAAACTTCAAATAAACAGCTTCTCCTTTTCAGTTTATAGAGAAATCATTGAAAATAGATGCTATTTTTTCAATTATTGAATTGGAATGTCAGTTTATTTCCTAAATTGACTGACTTCATTTGGAATTGACCCCATCCCTGATGAGGATGTAGACAGATGGATACCGTGGGTCGTGAGGTGGGCCCTCCTGTCCAGTGTTGATGAACTCGATGGGGTTTCCAGTGCGCTGACTGTACTCCATCAGCATGGACACGGGGTTCTTACCCCCCGGCAGGGAACGGGACAGGGCCTGGGGCGGACCCTCCACCACCTCCTGACAGAGAGGGAGAGCGAGACAGCGAGGGAGGGAGAGAGCAGAGAGTTGGAAAAGGATTGAACAAAAGAGACAAATCTTTGGCCTTTACAACACAATCAACCACAACAGAGCACATTGATTATTACTAACGAACACACTTCAGACTTACAGGGACGTCAGAGGTGGGGTCCATGGCCTGGTCCACCCCTGCAGTGAGCCCCTCCTCAGCCCCTCCCCCCTCTATCTCACGCAGCAGAATCCTCAGGGTTGCTGCGGCAGCATCTTTCTTAGCCACCTTTTTATTAGATGCCTCAGCAACAGGAAACAACCTGCCGTCCAGCATGACCTGCATACGGAATCTGAGAGGGAGAAAAATACAAGGGAGTGAGAGGTAGGGAGTGAGAGCAGGGACAACACTTTTTTTATTTATTTCTTCGTCACACTTTCTCTTGCAATTTTTTTTAATGTATTTGCTAAATCAATCAGCTGGTTTCCTCTTAGACATACCAGCAACGGCCAACCATGATTGGTTGGGAACATTATGACATCACTGACCTGGGGTCATGTGAGGGCCCTGATTGGTCGAGGAGCAGGAACTCGCAATTGTGTCCCTGGTACTGGGCAAACTCCATCAGGCCGCTGACGGGGTTCTTGGCCCTCACCTCCTGGAGTTTGGCACGGAGGTTCTGAGGTGGGGGCGCTGCCAGGGAGACTGCTACTGTCCCCCCTCCATCCCGGCTGATGGCGTTGAGAAATTCGGGGATATCGTCGGTCGCCCACTGCCCTCCGTTTGACTCGTCCTCCTGATAGAGGGATGAAGAGGAGGAAGTAGGTGAGGAAAGAAAGAAGTGAAGGTTGGGGTGGGTCAGTGGGATCGGTGTCAGGCGGTTTTGAAGGGCTCCAGACCTGACATTCTCAGCTCGGAATCTACAGAGCTATGTTCACCCCTCAATGTTCCAACCAACATTATGTTACTAGGGTAACTGCCGAACTCCTCCTCCCCTTCGTAGGAGACGGGCTCCAAGTGAGGGAGGGGGTCTCCCAAATTCAGGAAGACGTCAATGAATTCCCCCAACTGAACTCCCACCACCCCTCGCTCGCTGTGTGAGTGTCCACCTACCGCCTCAGCGTTGGCCTCTAGACACTCCAATCCGGGTGGCACCGCCTGGAATCCGGACCCCATTCCTTCGACCTTTGCAGGGGCGCTGCGCTCGGCCTTGAGGCTCCTCTCCATCCTCTCCCTGCGATGGACAGATAGCTCCCAGATGTGAGGGGTCACCTCTGCGTTGCGGCTCACGTCGCCCTGCTTCTCCATGGCGTACAGAGTGGGGTTGACCTGCTTGGCGCCCCTCAGGCCCAAGTTCTTGGAGATCACCAGGGCCGTGGCCTCCCCTGCCTCCAGCAGATACTGCAGGATCAACTCCTTCTGATTACTGCCGCAGTCCGCCATGTCGCTCTCGTCAAGGTCTAGGTCAAGCTCTTCGTTACTGCTGCTGTTGATACTGGGTTGTTGGGTTTGGGACTGGGAATGTTGCCGATGTGACTCAGATGGTTCTGAGGAAGAGGAGTGTGAATCCGATTCTACGTAGTAATCTTCTTCTTTGTCGCCCTCAGGACCCTGCGCTTCAATTTGCTGGATCTCAGCCTCGATGACAACGTCCTCCTCCTTCACAGACAGGAAGTGAGAGCAATCTTCTTCTGAAGGCCTTTCCTGTGACTCCACAGAATGTTCCCTCGGTTGGGAACGTGGGCTTTCCGGATCAGAATCTCTACTTTCCGGTTCTTCCTGTGGTTCTACGTAGACAGTCCACTCTGGAGGACTTTCACCGTGTTTTGAAGCTTTCTTATCACGCTCGAGACCGTAAAGGGCCTGGTTGATAAACTTTTTGGGCAACCGCAGCGTTTTCGCCAAACACTTTGCTTGTAGCTTCTCACCGGGGCTCAAATCTGCCAAGGCTTGCAAAACTTGCTCTCGGATGTCGGGTGGCTGAAATGTAGGGACACTCTTGTTCTTTGAATTATTACTACTACCACCAACAGAAGCTTTGTCAAAGCTGTCGCCTCGGTCAACTCTTCCTCTGTAGGACCTCTCTCTGTCTAAGGATAAACTCTGAAAGCCTTCTGAGAAAGATGGCCCGTCAGCACAGTCTGCATGAAGGCTCCACTGTCTGTTGAAGACTTGCTTTTGTGTTGAAGTCTGCTTCTGGTTCCAGAATCTAGGGCCGGTTGGTCCTCTAGGGGGCGGGTACCCGAAGTCCCTACCGTTCCCTCTGCCTCGCTCACTGCTGTATCCCCCTCTCCCCCTAGAGCTGTTTTGGGAGTATCTGCTGTACCCTGCCTGGGCCTGGTTCGATTCGTTGTAGAGTCCGTTCGGTCTCCCTCGAACCAAGCTCTGCGCCCCTCCTCTGGGGCTCACCCTAAACTGAGGAGCCTCAGTGTTCTGTCCCCTCAGGAAGTGGACCTGCTGCTGCCTGAAGGAGTTAGGACCACTGGGACAAGAGCTCTGCTGACTCAGGCCTGGGCTGTGACCGGGTGGGGGAGGGACAGAGGGGTAGAGAGTCTGAGAGTGGGCACTGGGTGGTACTAGAGGGGGAACTAGGCCCAGGTATGAATGGACGTTTGGGTGTGGGGCCTGTTGCGGGGAGGCTCTGGGGTGAAATCCCAGGGGTCCAGCTCTGTAGTATTGTTGCTTAGCCTGCAGTTGGGGGAGAGGGGGTCGGTGGTAATGCTCTATGGGGGGCCCTCCTCGTCCTCTGCTCATAGCGCAGGGGGCAGGTTGAGGGGGGACCAGGGCCGCCTGTTACGCAGCAGATAGGAGGATGTGTCTCTGTGTTGGATACTGATGCAACAACACAGTCAGGCAGAACAGCCGGGTGGGCGATGATCGCAAAGTGGCAGTCAGCACCTGAGAGAGAGAACGAGATGGGTGTGAGCGAAAGCAAAAGTGACTGAGTGGGTGAGGAAAAGAGCCATGAAATTAAAAATAAAGAGCCAACTATAAAGCAATATGAAGAAGAAACTAGGGACATAAGACTGGTGGAAAATCCTGATGGAAATGGAAAAAGGGCAGGAGAAACACAGTGTAGATCAAAGGCTTATAACATATATATATTTTACACACAGTCTCACTGTACTCCATCCTGTCTCCAATACAGCCCCAGTGTCACATGCTGTTGGACCCAATTGGCCGCAACGAGATCCATGTATAAAAGGTCAGAAATGTATAATTCATGGTTGTGACTTCACTGTTTTATTTCTGGTTTAATGGATGATTTGCAGCTTCACATAGGAAGAGTGAGGCAGAAGGAAAGAAAAGATTCAATGTGGTCAGTGAAGGACAGGAGTTGCTCCACTAACTTTTGACAGACTAAACACTAAGCAAATAAGTAATAGATGAACCTGATAAAAGGTTGGCCATAGAACACACATTGGACAGGAAAAGGAATAACGCTCGTTCACCATTAAAAATAAGTAATTTTATTAGACAGGTTTAAAAGATTGACTTTTCAGCCTTCAATGGCCTTCTTGAGAATAATCACAACGGGAACGGTCGTATGGGGCGTGGGAGAGAAAACTCTTCAGCTGGTGGTGCTAATGAGAGTCCCATGATGGCTACACAGGTTGCACCTCTACTCACGTAGGTTGAGCACGGACTATTTTCAAATACCTTTTCATATTATGGGCACCTTCTAGCACAGCAAACCTGACATTGAATTCAATTTGCTGATTATTTTATCAGCTAAAATATTTAATAAGCACTAGTTATTTCATGCCAATTACATATAAATGTTTAGGGCATAGAACATGATGGGGGGTATTTTTAATGAAAATGCTGTACCACAAAGCTTCTTCCCTGCACTCAATGATATCTGTCACTGACCACAGGAAGACACTCAACCTTGCTCCTCAGATTTCAGCCCCGCCAGGCATGCTGCTCCCGAAACGATTGCCACCATATGAATAATAATATAACGACGAGTGGAATCGAGTTATTTCACGGCAATGTTAACGGACAGCAGCAGCAGCTTTGGGTCGGGCGCCCCCGGGTCAAAGCGGGATCTGGCTGACCTTAATGCAAGCCAGCAACTGAAGGCCAAAATAACAGCCCAGCATGGCTCAACTTCAGTTGCCTCTGCTGCTTCCATGGGCAATATGAATATACAGAGCTGCGCATTAAATATCAGGACGTCTTTGGCCCATGGACCAGACAGACATCGTTTGGGCTCGTTTTCGGTATGTTCCTGTTCCTGGATTATTGATGAGTCATTTCTATTTGAATTACAGAATTGGGGTATACGCCCTGGTCAAAGTGTTATAAATCAAGTTCATAATTAGTGGGTTGCATAAACGACTCAATGACAGTAGAAAGACATGAACTAATTCAATGAACGTACCTGAAATTTCGCGGGATAAAACACAGATTTACTACCTCACCACCTGGCCTAAAGGCGGCATAAAGGAGAGTAGGTTTCAGTCACTTTTGAAAGGCAGCGATCTTGAGGTCTGCGGGCGCGCTGCCGGGGTCAGAAGTTGACTACACTTCAAACAGTTTAGAGATAAACAGTTACGTTCTATCAAAATACAAAAGTAATTCAACTAGTTGGCTATATTTCTCAATTCTATGTATTTTACCATTCCCCCCAAAACGTTTATTTATTTTTTTACATACCGCACGAGCGCTTCTCAATTTCAAAGAAACATCTAGTACCTCTACCATTCAAGATACTTATACCAGACGTTACAATGTGAAATGATGGATAGGCCTATTAAAAACGCATAGAAAGTCTGCAGTTACAGTTTCTTAACACGAGAAACAGCACGGAAGGGCAGAATAGTTTCGTTTTCCTTTCTCTAGACACGCTCTGTAGCCAGCCTGGGTGAGTCACGTGATGCAATAGTTCCTATCATAGGTTTCACTAGCTAGAGTAAGGATGTAGCCAAAACTGGTGCAAGCTCAAGGTACCAAGGCCTAGGCTGTTTGAATACTTGGATGTACATCAAATGTATTTCTCTCACAAGATGTGGATATTATAATAATATAATTATGTCAAATAATTTTAAAATAATCGGTCCTTGTCATGTGAATGAAAATGTGCCCTAGTGTTATGTCAAACAGGATGTATTTTTTGTTAGAGTATACAGTATATTGATTGATTTCTATTTATTTTCCAGTAAGCCAACATTTATTATAAAATGCATCCACTCTAGACACAGGCAATTACAATTACATTTTTAGAAAATATCAATCTGGACAAGAAAGCCTTCAGAAATTATGCCTATATATGCAAAGGCTAACTCCAAAATATTCAACCCCCCTCCCTAAAAAAAAGTTACAAAATATGATCATTCAAGATCACCTCTTAGCTGTCATGTCTCACAGCTGCTGTTGCGTCAAACTATTGTTGTGACAAAAACACAACCAGAACAGTTTAATTGAGCACGCAGCAGCTGACGAATATAGCTAGTGGCCACTGTACCCAGATCTTGGTGCTTTCAAGACAACTGGGAACTCAGGGGTAAAAAAAAAAAAAAAACGAGGTCAAAGCATGACGTCGGAGCTCTGGAAAAATGCCCGTGTTTCCGACTTGGATGACCGTTCAAAGCTATTTTTTCCTAGTCGGAGCTCGTTTTTTCCCCGAGTTCCCAGTTGTTCTGAACGCAGCATCAAACCCAATTCCATCACGCAGGGATACGCATGCATGCATTGGTCAATCAAACACAGCCACGCGAGAGCATCCCTGTTAATCATCTCTGGCGCGGTTGAATTTTTTAAATAAAACTTAACTAATAGTCACTGCTGCCATCAGCTTGAATGTGGAATTAAGGACGCCACTGAATAACCTTCCCATGTTTATTTTTGCTATGGATGGTTCTGATGCACACCATTTCAATCCCCCCAGTCAAAGTGAACCCCGCACAACTAGTTAGCTAGGTGGACAGGAGGAGGATCAACTATCAGTGTGCAATTTCATCCCGCCTCCGACCCCCAACGCTGTCTGTCGCTGTATGAACATAGGATCCCATTGGTCATTTTACAGTCGTTTTTCAGTAAATCACCCCTAATCCTTCTTACTGTCGCACTCACACAGGCGTTTATCCCCCGACTGAAGTCCTCCATGAATATAACCTGAAATTAGCTAAGTTATCTTGGTTTTAACTGACGCTACACATTGAATACCCTGGTAAATATTTAATTTCTCTCAGCAACCTGCCAGCAGAGATCGACTCAACTGCCATCATTGAATGGATGGTTGTCATTTGGACTGCGCACGCATGTTCCGAACAAGATATTGCGCAGATGGAGGCTCCAAGCGGGTTCACAAGCTTGGTAACGTAGAACCGCAGTTGTGCATCGCAAATAACATGCACAACTGTCGATTTGTTCCAGACACACTTTCCCAATCAACTCCCAAGTGTAAACAACCATGCAACGCGACGTCAAATGCAGTGAAAATAATGATAATTATGCATAGCCCGGATTGACTAGCTAGCTACATAGCTTGCTAGCTAACGTTAGCATTGATTGAGCATCACTGCGGCACAAGCGTGCAAACCATAGTCGCATTTGAAAGCTATTCAGTTAGCGCGAAACCAAATATAGATCTCAATTGAACTAGCACGAAAGGTAAAAACAGAGTTCAAAATGTAATTAATTTACCTGGGTTTGAGATTGAAGCTTTGTATCAGTCCGAGTTCCTGCTTGCTAGCGACAATGTCGACAAAGAAACAAGGGGGTTAGGGGGGCGCATGATGACATCACTAGTTTGCGACAGTTTACCTGGCGCATTTGGAGTGACGCTGCCCGTTTTACTGCAGAGTGCGGTCCCCCCCAAAAAGAACATCAGACGAGGTGGAATACCTTTGCTGCGGCAGGTCGATTGGACTAATTTAGGCAGGTGAATAGGACATGTAGAATAGCAGTACCTCCAAGCCACTGCTATTGCATTCCTTAGTTTAGGATTGGATTAATCAGATCTCAAATAAAACAAATATATTAAATGTAATATGTATGCTACAAAACCTTCCACAAATCATTTTGCCACAAACCCGGCCTAGTGGGCATGAAGCCTGCAAAGAGCTAGTACTTTTTATAAGGATTTACTTTCTACAAGAAACCTTGAGGGGAACCAGACTCAACACCCAAAGCATGGCTGGCTGGATAGAGGTGAGAGAAGGCGGTAGGGGAAAAAGGCCCCATATATTGCAGAGGGAATCCAACAAAATACAAACATGAGAACTGTATCTTGTAATGAGCACGTTAGTGAACTATTTACAGCATGATACACAAGAGGCAGTGGGAGCAGATCAGCACATCACGTTACAGCAGCACAGCCTACTGCAGTGCCTGGACGCTCACCAACCCATAGAGCTATAGGCTGCTATACTATCCACCAATCAATGGATCAGACTGGATCCATGTTCAAACTGTTTCCTGCAAATTGCACTTATTACAACCCCCAGTAGGTGTCAGCACCACTCCATTTAATATCAGAATCACCTTTATTCGCCAAGTACATTTACTCATAACTGGAATTTGCCTTAGTGAGAAGGTGCTGCCAGCAATAGACAATATACAAACAGAATACAGACAAAAGTCCACATAGACGTCATACAAAAAAACACAAATCGTAAGTCGCTGTGGATAAAAGCATCTGCTAAATGACTAAATGTAAACGTAAAAAACATTAAACATAAACTCGGGTCCTCTGTCCTGCTCTGTCCTGCTCTGTCCTGCTCAGTCACAGCGGATCAAACTGAAATACATCACTGTAATGTCCAGTAGGCTACAGTCAGTGCATCATATTATCATAAGTCTTTCAGTCAAGTATAGAAACAAATGGCCATTTTCAAACAAACCCAAACATGCCTACTGGGGGTTTGATCATGGACAATCCAGTTGTTGTTTGGTGCTTGTTCATGATATAACTACTGTATATATGCATGTGTTTTGTGATACTGGTTGAGTTATATATTAACAAACTGAGTCTCTAGCAGGTGTGTTGGGGTGTATAATGATATTCTAAAGTAGAAGCTATGGTACAGTATACTGCTAACGTTCAAAGTGTCACTTCCTTACTGTAATTAGAAGTTATTTTTGATTGATTTGTTTTTACCCCTTTTTCGTGGTATCCAATTGGTAGTTACAATCTTGTCCCAAAGGCTGCAACTCCCGTACGGACTCGGGAGAGATGAAGGTCGAGAGTCATGCGTCCTCTGAAACACAACCCAGCAGCCGCTCTGCTTCTTGACACAATGCCCGCTTAACCCGGAAGCCAGCCGCAAAAATGTGTCAGAGGAAACACCATACACCTGGCGACCGTGTCAGCGTGTATTGCGCCCCGAACCGCCACAGGAGTGCTAGATGGGACAAGAACATCCCTGCAGAACAAACCCTCCCCTAACCCGGACGACGCTGGGCCACCCCATGGGTCTCCCGGTCACGGCCGGCTGCGACAGAGCCTGGACTCGAACCAGGATCTCTAGTGGCACAGCTAGCACTGCGATGCACTGCCTTAGACCACAGTATTTAGAAGTTATACTGTGTGGCTGTGCCAACCTTCATCAGAGCAGTGTTCAATACTGCTGCCTTTGTTTTTTGGCCCTCTCTTTTCCCACCATCCTTCACTAACTATTTTCTATATGTTGATTTTTAATCCCCCTCTCCCTGCTCATGCTAGCCTCCACACTTCATTGCTCCCCTTCTCAATGGAAACTGAAGACGAGGAGAAATAGGGGAAGGAGAGAGAGAGACAGAGAAAGTGAAGACGAGGATAAATAGGGGAAGGAGAGAAAGAGAAAGTGAGACAAGGAGACATAGGGGAAGGAGAGAGAGAGGGATAGAGACAGAGAAAGTGAGACAAGGAGAAATAGGGGAAGGAGAGAGAGAGGGATAGAGAGAGAGAAAGTGAAGACGAGGAGAAATAGGGGAAGGAGAGAGAGGGATAGAGACATAGAAAGTGAGATTAGGGGAAGGAGAGAGAGGGATAGAGACAGAGAAAGTGAAGACTAGGAGAAATAGGGGAAGGAGAGAGAGAGGGATAGAGACAGAGAAAGTGAAGATGAGGAGTTATAGGGGAAGGAGAGAGAGAGGGATAGAGACAGAGAAAGTGAAGACGAGGAGAAATAGGGGAGGGGGGAGGAGAGAGAGGGATAGAGACAGAGAAAGTGTAGACGAGAAGAAATAGGGGAAGGAGAGAGAGAGGGATAGAGACAGAGAAAGTGAGATGAGGAGAAATAGGGGAGGGGGAAGGAGAGAGAGGGATAGAAACAGAGAAAGTGAAGACGAGGAGAAATAGGGGAAGGAGAGAGAGAGGGATAGAGACAGAGACAGTGAAGACAAGGAGAAATAGGGGAGGGGTAAGGAGAGAGAGGGATAGAGACAGAGAAAGTGTAGACGAGGAGAAATAGGGGAAGGAGAGAGAGAGGGATAGAGACAGAGAAAGTGAGACGAGTCAAAAGACAGGTAAAACTATATGCATAAGGACCACTTTTAACAGTTATACTGAACATTTTACAAAAACACATTTACTGGAAGAACTGTGCAGATGCAATGTTTTTAGAATTTAGGTAAATCTATTTTTTTTATGTGACCACGTTTTCCAAAAACTCTTCATTATTTGCTCCGAATTAAGATTCAAAGACATCTGCAGATAAAATGGGGTGTCAGCTATGACATGGCACATTGAGTTTGAAAACGTCTATTTAGGTTATTAAACAACAGTAAGTGATGTGGATGTACACATAGTAACAGAATTGCAGACCTTGCCTTAAAATGCTTGCTTATGAGCCCTTTCCCAACAATGCAGAGTAAAGAATAAACATGTATTAAAACCCAAAGGGGAGTAAAATACACAAGAATGAAGTTAAATACAGGGAGTACCAGATCAATGTGCAGGGGTACGAGGTATTAGATGTAGATACATTTACTGTATGTAAATAAAGGCAGGGTAAAGTGACATCACAATATACAGTATAATAACAAGAGTAATAATTATGGATGTGAATGTCATTCTCTTCATGGTGATGTATCCTCAAAAAGGTTATTGGAAATGTTCTTGTGCAATTTCTTATGTTTCTCCTTTAGCAAACATTTAAGAAGAAATTAGATTATTGAAAATAAAGTTATTGGATTTGTTCTTAATTCCAAGATCGCTAAACCCTTCTCTTAAACTCTGGGCAGTGAGAGAATAAGCCCATGAAAGAAATTGAACATGTTTAATTAATTCACTCAAACTTCATATGAAAGTTTCAGTATAGATTATTTTAAACCCAATAACATGTTTTAGAACAGTATTCTCAGTAGGAAATTTGCTAACATGAGTGCCATTGCTAGCTAGATAACTAGATAAATCGGTTGGCTAGCAACAAACATCATAAGAAGATTCATAAGAAGATATTTGAGGAGATCGTAAGAAAATCATTCATTCTTAAGATATTGTTGAGTAATTGCACTTGCAAACTATTTTATGAACTTCCTAGTACCCCCCGGTTGGGGTACTAGTGAAGTAGAGTATAGTAGAGTATAGTAGAGTATAGTACAGCAGAATTCAGTACAGTATAGTGCAGTAGAGTATAGTACAGTACATTATAGTGTAGTCAACTCTAGTGTGCTGTACTGTGTACTGTACTGAACTCTGAATCAGAATTAGTTGGGTAACATAGATAAGATGTTTTATTTACATTAAATGCTTAGGTGAGATACTTGTCATTAGAACGTCTCCTTTTCGACTATACTGTTGGCAGTTGCACTTTTCCCTTCTCAGCTAGGGAAAAGTCACTTGGGGCCCAGAGAGGGGAGAGGTCAGGCTTGTCTTTTACATGTCTGGTAATAGGCAGAATATCAGAAAGGGAGAGATCAGAATGGAACATTGTCTTCATATGTGAATGTATCTGTTAAATCATGTGAAGGGATGGTGTGATTAATGGGGAACCAGTTAGTTGGCTCCACTATGTCTGTACTCCAGTCACTCCCTCTTTTTCCCATTGGGGGGAGGAGTATGGCAGTGTCTGGAACCCTTGTATTACCCCTCTGATGTTGCAATTATCTTGAGATAGTATATGACCTAGAGGCTCACTCCCCTCAGTGAGCTTGTTCAGGAGTGGGGAGAAGAGGGTGTTTACTTGAGATGGGAGAGTATAATTGTTGACAATTGATATATGCCATTGGATGAGGTAATGCTTTTGTACTATGAAGTACCAGGAACGAGATTAGAACCTGGTCTTAGAGACCAAACTGAACGATAAATTATAGCTAATGCTATCTGGCTTTGGGATACTCCTTTCTCAAGTAAAAGGCCCTTTGTGAAGTGTTCCTAAGATCTGTGGTTCATCATGTAAGTTGAGAGGGGTGTATCTTTTCTATAAAAGATCTCAGTTGAGTGGGCCTCCCGGGTGGCGCAGTGGTCTAGGGCACTGCATCGCAATGCTAGCTGTGCCACCAGAGACGTTGGGTTCGCGCCCAGGCTCTGTCGCAGCCGGCCGCTTGGCATGTGCGGCTGCTCGGCCATGGAAACTAATTTCATGAAGCTCCTGACGAACGTTGCGTCCAGAGGCAGTTTGGAACTCAGTAGTGGACAGACCATTTTTATGCTCTATGCGCTTCAGCACTCACTGGTTCTGTTCTGTGAGCTTGTGTGGCCTACCACTTCGCGTTTGAGCCGTTGTTGCTCCTAGATGTTACAGCTTCACAATAACAGCACTTACAGTTGAATGAAATGTGTGCAGGTGACGAACTAACTTGTTGGAAAGCTGCCAGCTTCTCTCCCTCTCTGTCTCCCTGTGTTGTTGCCAGCTTATCTCCCTCTCTGTCTTCCTGTGTTGCTGCCAGCTTCTCTCCCTCTCTGTCTCCCTGTGTTGCGGCCAGCTTCTCTCCCTCTCTGTCTTCCTGTGTTGCTGCCAGCTTCTCTCCCTCTCTGTCCTGTGTTGTTGCCAGCTTCTTTCCCTCTCGGTCTTCCTGTGTTGCTGCCAGCTTCTCTCCCTCTCTGTCTTCCTGTGTTGCTGCCAGCTTCTCTCCCTCTCTGTCCTGTGTTGTTGCCAGCTTCTTTCCCTCTCGGTCTTCCTGTGTTGCTGCCAGCTTCTCTCCCTCTCTGTCTTCCTGTGTTGCTGCCAGCTTCTCTCCCTCTCGGTCTTCCTGTGTTGCTGCCAGCTTCTCTCCCTCTCGGTCTTCCTGTGTTGCTGCCAGCTTCTCTCTCTCTCGGTCTTCCTGTGTTGCTGCCAGCTTCTCTCCCTCTCTGTCTTCCTGTGTTGCTGCCAGCTTCTCTCCCTCTCTGTCTTCCTGTGTGGCTGCCAGCTTCTCTCCCTCTCTGTCTTCCTGTGTTGCTGCCAGCTTCTCTCCCTCTCGGTCTTCCTGTGTTGCTGCCAGCTTCTCTCCCTCTCGGTCTTCCTGTGTTGCTGCCAGCTTCTCTCCCTCTCGGTCTTCCTGTGTTGCTGCCAGCTTCTCTCCCTCTCGGTCTTCCTGTGTTGCTGCCAGCTTCTCTCCCTCTCGGTCTTCCTGTGTTGCTGCCAGCTTCTCTCCCTCTCGGTCTTCCTGTGTTGCTGCCAGCTTCTCTCCCTCTCGGTCTTCCTGTGTTGCTGCCAGCTTCTCTCCCTCTCTGTCTTCCTGTGTTGTTGCCAGCTTCTCTCCCTCTCTGTCTTCCTGTGCACTCAGCTTGTTTTTCTTATTGCCTCTGCCTCCCTACCCTCCCTCTCTTCCTTGCCTCTCTCTCTCTTCCCTCTCTCTCTCTTCCATCTGTCTGTCTGTTGCTGCCTGCCCTGCTCCTGACATGTCCTGCCTCCCTCCCTCTCTATTCCACTCTACCCTGCCTCTCTCTCTCTCCATCTCTGTTGTTCCCCATCTCTTTCTCTGCTCTCTATGTTCAGTGGTGCAGCATGAGGCAGTCTGTGGCTATCTGTCTGTTTGGACTCTCAGCTCTGCTCCACGGTGAGTGACTTTCATGTTCTCTCTCTCTGTGTGTGTGTGTGTGTGAGTGTTGTGTGTGTGTTTCCACGTGTACGTACAATATGTGCAAGTCCATTGATATTTGAGAACTCAACCTTACAGTTCCAGCTGTATAGCAGAGAGAGAAGAGAGGAGAGGGAAATGAACAGAGAGGGAGGAGAGAAGAGGAGCAGGAATAAAGAGAGACAAGGGAGAGGAATGATCACAGAGCTTACAGGTTAGGATGTTGTTCATCACAGTTGTAAAATCCAACTCTCCTGTCTGTTTTAATCCATTGTTGGTTGATGTGTTCCTCTCTGCACCAGCAGCAGTATCTTAGATGGCTAACATCTTGTGACTGTATATTGATATGGTACCATCTTATGACTGCATATTGATATGGTACCACCTTGTGACTGCATATTGATATGGTACCATCTTGTGACTGCATATTGATATGGTACCATCTTGTGACTGCATATTGATATGGTACCATCTTGTGACTGCATATTGATATGGTACCATCTTGTGACTGTATATTGATATGGTACCATCTTGTGACTGCATATTGATATGGTACCATCTTGTGACTGCATATTGATATTGTACCATCTTGTGCCTGCATATTGATATGGTACCATCTTGTGACTGCATATTGATATGGTACCATCTTGTGACTGTATACTGATATGGTACCATCTTGTGACTGCATATTGATATGGTACCATATTGTGACTGCATATTGATATGGTACCATCTTGTGACTGCATATTGATATGGTACCATCTTGTGACTGTATATTGATATGGTACCATCTTGTGACTGCATATTGATATGGTACCATCTTGTGACTGTATATTGATATGGTACCATCTTGTGACTGCATATTGATATGGTACCATCTTGTGACTGCATATTGATATGGTACCACCTGGAATGCAATACATTGCAATACAACACAACAAATTAATCTCAACAAAGGCCGTTTACAAGCTTTGTGGTATATAATAGCATATTACATAAACGCAACATGCTGTTATAAAGACTGTACTCTACTGTATGTGGGTCTACATTACATTCACTAGTTCTATATATTTATATATTTCTTAATTCCTTTCTTTTACTTTTAAATTTGTGTGTGTTGTTGTGAATTGTTAGATACTACACGCTACACCTGCAATAACATCTGCTAAATATGTGTATGTGACTAATAACATTTGATTTGATTAGATTTTTAGTTAGACATTGCTTCCGAATTTCATCAACTGCACAGATACATTAAGTCTGATACAGTTGTGAAACAGGAGTGAGTGAAGTCAGTCCACGATGGAGCTGCTAGAAGTGACGTTCCTGGTCCTCCTGTCCGTCTGTCTGTCCTCCAGTCTGTCTGTCTGTCTGTCTGTCTGTCTGTCTGTCTGTCTGTCTTTCTGTCCGTCCGTCCGTCCGTCCGTCCGTTTGTCAGTTTGTCTGTCTGTCTGTCTGTCTGTCTGTCTGTCTGTCTGTCTGTCAGTTTGTCAGTTTGTCAGTTTGTCAGTTTGTTTGTATGTCTGAGTGGAGGGTTTTAGTGTTTAATGCGTCACTATTTCCAGTGTGGAATAGATCAGACGTTTTAATGGCCACAGAGAGACTAGTCAATCCCCTTAAAGATAGAGTCAGCGGAATGACGTTGCACGAGCAGCACCGCAGATATTACGATGACCAAGATGCAAGACTTTGCTCTCACACAGTCACACACAGTATCTGCTTTTGTGCACAGGTTCGCTTCACGCTATTACAACATGGTAGCCACTGGACCAAAAGAGGGGTTTAACCTCACTCTCCAACATTCTTAGTTGTTGCGGAAATTGACCCACTATCCTGTTTACTTTGATCAGCTACGTCATATTGCTGACTCTACCTTTAACAATTAATGGGCCTGTCTGGATACTATCTCCCTCTCTTCAGTCTCTCTCCTCTTGATTATCCTCTTTCTCCCTCTCTTCACTCTCTCTCTTCTTGATTCTCCTCATTCTTCTTCTCGCGCCTCATCTTTCTCCCTCTTCACTCTCTCCTCTTGATTCTCCTCTTTCACCCTCTCTTCACGTCCTGCATATCACTCTGTACTCGTTTTCAAAGCAGCTTTGTTTAAAACAAACCTCTTTGGGATAGGCGGGACGCAAATGTCTCAACTGGCCAATTGCCAGGGAAAATGCAGAGCGCCAGATTCAAATAAAATACTATAAAACAATGTATGTAAGGGAAGTCGGCAAGTCAGATCCGTAACTTCGGGATACGGATTGGCTCTAAGGGCTGGGTCGGTCGGGCTGGGGTGCGAAGCGGGGCTGGGCTCGAGCCGCGGCTGGGGGAGCAGTTGCTCCGCCGCTCTTCTCTCCCCACTGCTGGAAGTTCGTTGTGCGGTCCATTTCGTGGGCTCTCGTTTGTGGTCTCGCAAGGAGCTGCTTACGGGGGTTCATTGGGGTGGTGTCCGTCGGCGTGCAGAAGGTGGATCGGTGGGGGTTGGGTTGGTAGTTGGCAGCGGCGACTCTTCTCGCGGATCTCCCCAGCTACGGTGCTCGTTGGCCTCGTTTACGCGGGGTCTCCGGCGGGTTGCCTTGTCCGGCACCTAGCAGCTGACTTAGAACTGGTGCGGACCAGGGGAATCCGACTGTTTAAAAAGAAAAGCCCCGGAAAATAGTAAAGTGTGGGCAAGCAAACACAATACTACACAAGAAATGGGAACTAAAAAACTAAATAAAATTGGCAGACGACCGGAGAGCCACAATATAATATAGCTACTAAAATGCATATATAGCGGGCAAGAAATGTATGAACAAAGGGGCCTTTGGACAGGACCCCAACACCCAATTGTGGTGACGAGTACAAAGACAAGTTTAAGGCCCAAGCTATGGGGCCGTGCCAGCAATAAAAACGTGTATATAAAAATAAAGAAATCTATAAATTAAGGGGCCCTCAGACCGGGCCCCAACACCTAATAAAGGTGATGAGTACAAATGTGTTTACAAAGGGGCCTGTAGACAGGACCCCAACACCTAATAATGGTGATGAATGCAGTGAAAACAAATCAAAAACCTGGACATGCCAAACCAGGCGCGACCTCGAGCGGACACCACAGGGAAAAAAAGGTTGCGAAGTGAGCTAAGTAATGCAGGATGCACCTCCTGATAGCCGACAAAAGGTGCCGCTAGTGGGTTGGGTACCACTGGTGAAATCTTCTTATCTTGACCCAGTACAGCCTCAGAGGAAGGGCCACTCCAAGGAGCCGGGTCCTCCCAGGGTTTCTCCACTGGGCCCAACTATTAGGGACTGTGAGTATAACAGAACTTATGTAGCAGGCAAAACCCAGAGGACTAACTGTTCAGAATGATTATTTTTTTTGCCTCTCTCTGTTCCCTGCGTTGTTATTGCCAAGGGATATTTCTTAGGAACCTGTTTTCAGTTCCTACCGCTTCCACTGGATGTCAGTCTTTGGAATTTGGTTGAGGTTATTCCTTTGTGCAATGAAGAAGTAGGCCAACTAGGAACTGGGTAACACTTTTGTGAGTTGCGCAAGACGTGAAAAGTGGCGCTGATTTGTTTTCATTCCTGTATTGAACACAGATTGCCCCGTCTACAATTTGATCGATTATTAACGTTTAAAAATACCTAAAGTTGTGTTACAAAAGTAGTTTGAAATATTTTGGCAAAGTTTATAGGCACCTTTTGAAATATTTTGTACTGTTTTTTGTAAGCTGTTTTTTCTGGAACAAACGCGCTTTATAAATGGACATTTTGGATATATATGGACGGAATTAATCGAACAAAAGGACCAATTGTGATGTTTATGGGACATATTGGAGTGCCAACAAAAGAAGCTCGTCAAAGGTTATGCATGTTTTATATTTTATTTCAGCGTTTTGTGTAGCGCCTGCAGGGTTGAAATATGCATTAAAACTATTTGAAACCGTTCCATTCAGATGCTCTTCATTTTTGGTGTAATTCTTCTCATCATGTTTTTGTCATGACGTTGGCCTGGGGGTAGGTTTATAACACTCATAAATACCTCTTCCCCCCCTTTTTCCTCTCTCTACCCTACTGATGTGAAATTTGAAAACCCCTTGGTTAACATAGAGATTCTCGGGACATCAGGTGGGGGGGGGGGGGGGGGGGGAATGAACTATATTCTGGTAATCCGACCAATTGAACATATGCGGTGGTACTTAATGAATATGATGTCAGTTCGGTTATCATCTGAGACATTCTCATCAATGATAAGATGACATAAACTCTACAGTGGAAAGTCTGCACATTGTAGTTATCGGATTCACATGGAATTGTTGTTCAATTTAGATGTTTGAATATACAATTATTGGTGAAGAGATTAAATGTAATTTTAGCTTCTAAATGAGAGATTTGGGTTTTCATAAGGTTAGGGCTCTGCTCAATCAGTGGCCCGCCCCTGTGAAGAGACATGGGCTGTAGACTGTGAAACACGTCCTTCTCCCTCCACTATATAAGCCCTTGACGACAATGTAACCTTCTGTTCCAAGTACGTGAGGTCTGCAGCCTCTGCAGTAAAAGGACTAACATGTCAACTACAGAACTGAGCCAACCTCAGCGTGAGCTTTGGTTGCGAATGGTATGAACTTTGAACTCGTATTCGCTACAGAAGTGATACCTCCTAGCTGTTGAGTTAGCAACAGCAGCTGCAAACGCAGGCTAGGAAAGAACAGACAGAGTATCCCATCTATCACACAACGACGTTACTACAACATATCCAATTGACCACCAGAGACATTCTTCAAAGGACAAAGGACTCGGTTTGGCAACACGGCCTTCCATCTACCACCAACCTACCAAAGCGCAGCTCAGAGTAAATATTTACTGCATTTTCCTTTTCCAAATGGGCGGTAATTTAGAATGCATAAGATACTGTATTTACGATAGCACAGCTTCTCCCTTTGTCCCTCAGTCTTCCCGCTCTTTCACTCAAACCCAGCCCTTTTTCTTTTGTGTAACCAGCTGTCATATCTGTTCCGCCCGCTAGGGACATTTTCCTTTATGACGTAATTTGTAATCAAGGTATGATTCATTCTTTGTATATGTAATTCTGTGTGATTAGTTAGGTATTTAGTAAATAAATAATTAGACCCAATTTTGTATTGCTGATTCAACTTGTTAGCCAGGGTTCGTGAAAATAACCAAGATTTTACAACTTTCAGATGAGACTGAGTTAAGGTGACGATTAATATTGACTGCTATTGATGTAAAATATTACTAGGTCTTTAAGAGTTTATTCGGAAGATAACAGCTCTATAAATATTCTTTCACGGTGCCCCGACTCTCTAGTTAATTACATTTACATGATTAGCACAATCGGGTAATATTAATTCATATTAATTACGGAGAAAGGATCTTATAGAATAGCATGTCATATCACTTAATCCGGCATAGCCAAAAACACAACATTTTTATTATACTCACTCCCTTCTGGATTCATATTTTATTCTCCTACAGCTCATCTCTTTTAGATATTCTTCATCTCTCTCTGTGCAATCATATCACTTTCGTTCTACTCCTTTCTCTATATATTTCTCTCTCTCATTTTTCCAGGGGTGCAACTTTCACTGGGGACGGAGGGGTAATGAAACTCCCACATTCTGAAAATGCATTTTTTCCTCCTCCAAGTTTTATCATTGCACTGTGATATGAAAAACAGCATCTGTGTGCTTTAGGACTATGTGGACACCGTAGAGCAGTTGGGTAGTCTGTTTGGAGGTTTAAGCCAGCTGGATTTAGGACCACGCGGACACCACAGCGCAGGCGGACAGGCTGTGTGAAGACCAAGCTTCTGAAAGGCTGGCTGGCCATATGTGTTGCGCTCTTTCTCCGAGTTGTAAAAGCAAGCAGAGCGGGCTACTCTTTACTCTTGACTGATGTACAGTTGAAGTCAGAAGTTTACATTAGTTTTAGTTTACATACATACAAATACATTTAAACACATTTAGTTATTTCAGATTTTACTTCTTTCATCACATTCACAGTGGGTCAGAAGTTTACAAACACTCAATTAGTATTTGGTAGCATTGCTTTTAAATTGTTTAACTTCGGTCAAACGTTTCGGGTAGCCTTCCACAAGCTTCCCACAATAAGTTGGGTGAATTTTGGCCCATTCCCCCTGATAGAGCTGGTGTAACTGAGTCAGGTTTGTAGGCCTCCTTGCTCGCACACACCTTTTCAGTTCTGCCAACAAATTTTCTATAGCAGGAGGTCAGGGCTTTGTGATGGCCACTCCAATACCTTGAATTTGTTGTCCTTGGGCCATTTTGCCACAACATTGGAAGAATGCTTGGGGTCATTGTCCATTTGGAAGACCCATTTGCGACCAAGCTTTATCTTCCTGACTGAGGTCTTGAGATGTTTCTTCAATATATCCACATAATTGTCCCTTCTCATGATGCCATCTATTTTGTGAAGTGCACCAGTCCCTCCTGCAGCAAAGGACACCAACAACATGATGCTGCCAGCCCCGTGCTTCACAGTTTAGATGGTGTTCTTCGGCTTGCAAGCCTCCACCTTTTTCCTCCAAACATAACGATGATCATTATGGCCAAAAAATTATATTTTTGTTTCATCAGACCAGAGGACATTTCTCCAAAAATAATGATCTTTGTCCCCATGTGTAGTTGCAAACCGTAGTCTGGCTTTTTTATGGAGGTTTTGGAGCAGTGGCTTCTTCCTTGCTGAGCGGCCTTTCAGGTTATGCTGATATAGGACTCGTTTTCTGTGGTTATAGATACTTTTGTACCTGTTTCCTCCAGCATCTTCACAAGGTCCTTTGCTGTTGTTCTGGGATTGATTTGCATTTTCGCACCAAAGTGCTTTCATCCCTAGGAGACAGAACGCGTCTTCTTCCTGAGCGGTATGACGGCTGCGTGGTCCCATGGTGTTAATACTTGAGTACTATTGTTTGTACAGATGAACGTGGTACCTATAGGCGTTTGGAAATTTCTCCCAAGGATAAATCAGACTTGTGGAGGTCTACAAATTTTTTTTCTGAGGTCTTAGCTGATTTAATTTGATTTCCCCATGATGTCAAGCAAAGAGGCACTGAGTTTGAAGGTAGGCCTTGAAATACATTCACAGGTACACCTCCAATTGACTCAAATTATGTCAATTAGCCAATCAGAAGCTTCTAAAGCCATGACATCATTTTATGGAATTTTCCAAGCTGTTTATAGGCACAGTCAACTTAGTGTATGTAAACTTCTGACTCACTGGAATTGTGATACAATGAATTATAAGTGAAATAATCTGTCTGTAAACAATTGTTGGAAAAATTACTATTGTCATGCACAAAGTAGATGTCCTAACCGACTTGCCAAAACTATAGTTTGTTAACAAGAAATTTGTGGAGTGGTTGAAAAACAAGTTTTAATTACCTGCTCGTTGAACATCTCATTCCAAAGTCCCCCCCCCCCCCCCCACCACCAAGGTTGCACCCCTGCATTTTTCCTTCTGTCTACAGGAATGTAGCTCTCTCTTTGTAACGGTCCATTCTGTCTACAGGCATGTAGTTGTCTCTTTGTAACTGTCCATTCTGTCTACAGGAATGTAGTTGTCTCTTTGTAACTGTCCATTCTGTCTACAGGAATGTAGCTCTCTCTTTGTAACGATCCATTCTGTCTACAGGAATGTAGCTGTCTCTTTGTAACTGTCCATTCTGTCTCCTCTGTCTTCTTATTCTTTCCCTCTCGTCATTGCCCTCTCTCTCTCCAGCTCTCCTCCCTCATCCTCATCCTTTTCCTTATCCCCCTCTCTCTCCCTCCCCCTCTCTCCGTATCTGAGCAGGGTCCCCACCAGCGTAATCTATTGAGGGAGCTACTGAGGGACTATAACCGTATGGAGAGACCTGTTGCCAACGACTCTCTACCACTCACTGTCCGATTCTCCTACACTCTCTTACAAGACATGAATGTGGTACGCTACCATGTTCTCTTATACATTCATATAAACACACACGCACACACACGCACGCACGCACACACACACACACACACACACACACACACACTAATTTAACTGTCTTCATTTTATTCCAGGATGAGAAAAACCAGATCCTCACCACTAATGCCTGGTTTCAGATGGTGAGGATGACCCTGCATGTGTGTCCATGCCCGTGTGTGTGTGTGTGTGTGTGTGTGTGTGTGTGTGTGTGTGTGTGGCACCCTGGCTGCGTTTAGACAGATCTGATGTGATTGGTCAAAATATCAATTCGTGGAAAGATATCAGAATTGGTCTGCCTGTGTAAACACAGCCCCTGTAACCTTAATAATTTATTGACTGGATCTGTATAGCAATGGTTTGACCACTACCTTCAGTGGAACCAGTCAGAGTACCCTGGAGTGAAAACCCTTCGCTTCACTACTGACCAGGTCTGGATACCTGATATACTACTGTACAACAGGTCTCTCTCTCTCTCTCTCTCTCTCTCTCTCTCTCTCTCTCTCTCTCTCTCTCTCTCTCTCTCTCTCTCTCTCTCTCTCTCTCTCTCTCTCTCTCTCTCTCTCTCTCTCTCTCTCTCTCTCTCTCTCTCTCTCTCTCTCTCTCTCTCTCTCTCTCTCTCTCTCTCTCTCTCTCTCTCTCTCTCCCCCTCCCTCCCTCCCTCCCTCCCTCCCCGTACCTGTCCTCTCTTTTATTGTTTCTCTGTCAGTAATTCTGCAGCGGTCCAAAAAAACCTCAAGTGATTTTTACAATCAGAAAGAGGGACAGAGATGGAGGGAGAGAAGGGGGGTGGGTAGGGGAGGGATAGAGATGGAAGGAGAGAAGGGGTGTGGGTAGGGGAGGGACAGAGATAGATGGAGAGAACGGGTGTGGGTAGGGGAGGGACAGAGATAGAGGGAGAGAAGGGGGGGCAGAGAGGTGAGGGACAGTGATAGAGGGAGAGAAGGGGGGTGGGGAGGGGAAGGACAGAGATGGAGGGAGAAAAGGGAGAAGGGGAGGGCCAGAGATGGGGGAGAGATGGATGGGTGGGGTGAGTTGGCAGAGAGATGGAGAATTGTACTATCCACAAGTATTGCTGTATTTCCAAGTGTAATAATATCATTTTCCCCATCTCTCTCTCCAGGCATTACAATTCTTCTCTCTCAGACTTTCTTCATGTTGCTGGTGGCTGAGATTATGCCAGCTACCTCAGACTGCATACCACTGATAGGTCAGTGAATGTGTGTGTGTGTGTGTGTGTGTGTGTGTGTGGGTGTGTGTCTCTGTATAAGTGTACTATAATACTGTGTCTCCATCCTAGGTCAGTATTTTGTGAGTACCATGGTTACCGTAGGGATGTCAGTGGTGGCGACTGTAGTTGTACTTCAGTACCATCACCACGACCCCAACAGTGGAGACATGCCTCAATGGGTGAGGCTCTCTGTCTGTCTACTGATTATGACGTGTGTCTGTGACTGTCTGTGTGTGTTCCTCTCATATCTGTGAATGTCTGCACCTTGTGTGTGTCCTGTCCTCTTCTATCAGGTGCAGTTTGTTCTGCTGCAGTACATTACCTGGTTCCTCTTATCTACTTACTTTACAGTGCATTCGGTGTGTATATATATATATATATATATATATATTGGGTCTTCTTGGGTATGACGCTACAAAGCTTGCGCACTTGTATTTGGGGAGTTTCTCTCATTCTTCTCTGCAGATCCTCTCAAACTCTGTCAGGTTGGATGTGGAGCATCGCTGCACAAGTATTTTCAGGTGTCTCCAGAGATGTTCAATCGGGTTCAAATCCGGACTCTGGCTGGGCAACTCAAGGACGTTCAGAGACTTGTCCTGAAGTCACTCCTGTGTTGCCTTGGCTGTGTGGTTAGGGTCATTGTCCTGTTGCAAGGCGAACCCTTGCCCCAGTCTGAAGTCCTGAGTGCTCTGGAGCAGGTTTTCATCAAGGATATCTCTGTACTTTGCTCTGTTCATCTTTCCCTCGATCCTGACTAGTCTCCCAGTCCCTTCCTCTGAAAAACACCCCCACAGCATGTTGCTGCCACCGCCATGCTTCACTGTAGGGATGGTACCAGGTTTCCTCAAGACGTGAGGCTTGGCATTCAGGTCAAAGAGTTCAATCTTGATTTCATCAGACCAGAGAATATTGTTTCTAATCGTCTGAGAGTCCTTTGGGTGCTTTTTGGCAGGTGTTCGACACAATCCTGTCTTAGAGTTCTACGGACAATTCCTACGATCTCATGGCTTGGTTTTTGCTCTGGACCTTATATAGACAGGTGTGTGCCGTTCCAAATCTTGTCAAATCAATTGAATTTACCACAGGTGGATTCCAAACAAGTTGTAGGAACATTTCAAGAATGATCAATGGAAACAGGATGCACCTGAGCTCAATTTTTAGTCTCATAACAAAGGGTCTGAATACTTATGTAAATAAGGTATTTCTGTTTTTTTATATTTCATAAATGTTCAAACATTTGTTTCAAACATACCTGTTTTCGGTTTGTCATTATGGGGTATTTTGTGTAGATTGATGAGGATTTTTTTTATTTAATCCATTTAGAATAAGGCTGTAACAAAATGTGGAAAAAGGAAAGGGGTCTGAATACTTTCCAAATGCACTGTATTCTGTGTGTGTGTGTGTGTGTCCTCTCCCTCTCTCAGTTGGTTCTGGCACAGAAGGTCCCTGGGTCCTCTTACTTACTTACTGTGTGTGTATCTCTCAGGTTGAGTTGGTTCTACTCCAGTGGGTTCCCTGGTTTCTGAGGACGAAGTGTCCAGAAGAGTGGGGTGAGCTCACACCCCAACACAGTTAACAGAGACGCAGAGACAGAGAGTAGTTAACAGAGACGCAGAGACAGAGAGTAGTTAACAGAGACACAGAGACAGAGAGTAGTTAACAGAGACGCAGAGTAGTTAACAGAGACGCAGAGACAGAGAGTAGTTAACAGGGACGCAGAGACAGAGAGTAGTTAACAGAGACGCAGAGACAGAGAGTAGTTAACAGAGATGCAGAGACAGAGAGTAGTTAACAGAGACGCAGAGTAGTTAACAGAGGGAGAGACGCAGAGACAGAGAGTAGTTAACAGGGACGCAGAGACAGAGAGTAGTTAACAGAGACGCATAGACAGAGAGTAGTTAACAGAGATGCAGAGACAGAGAGTAGTTAACAGAGACGCAGAGTAGTTAACAGAGGGAGAGACGCAGAGACAGAGAGTAGTTAACAGAGATGCAGAGACAGAGAGTAGTTAACAGAGATGCAGAGACAGAGAGTAGTTAACAGAGACGCAGAGTAGTTAACAGAGATGCAGAGACATAGAGTAGTTAACAGAGACGCAGAGACAGAGAGTAGTTAACAGAGACGCAGAGACAGAGAGTAGTTAACAGAGACGCAGAGACAGAGAGTAGTGGATGTGCTCTCAAATGTGCACATACAAACGCATGCGCACACACACACACCAGTGGAGGCTGGTGGGAGGAATTAGTTGGGGACGGGTTCGTTGTAATGTCTGGAATGGAGTAATGGAATGGAGTCAAACGTGGTGTCCATATGTTTTATGTGTTTGATACTGTTCCATTGATTCCTTTCCAGCCATTTAAATGAGCCTGTCATCCTATAACTCCTCACACAAGTCTCCTTTGACTGACACACACACACACACACACACACACACACACACACACACACACACACACACACACACTGAATCTTTGGTCAATAAGGAGCCACCATCTGACTGTCTAATGGATAATTGTCTTATCCACTCTCATCAAAGGGATTGGGAGCGAGAGAGAGATAGAGAGAGTGAGAGCGAGAGCAGCTGGGGGTTGTGATATGTCCATTCTGATTTAAGATGCGAGAGAAACAGAGAAAGAGTGTGTGAGAGAGATATCGCAGATTAGAGGGAGAGATAGTAGGGACATGATTGACAAGTGAAGCAGCCTATGGGAGCAGCGTATGAGGCAGGATGATCCATTGAGTAAACAGACATCAAAAGTAAGCATGTTGGAGATTCGGTTCCCAATTCAATAATTGAATCACAATTCCATGTCACAGATAAAGGAAAGGGGGATACCTAGTCAGTTGTACAACTCAATGCATTCAACTGAAATGTGTCTTCCACATTTAGCCCGTTTGAATCAGAGAGGTGTGGGGGGCTGCCATAATCAACATCCACGTCTTCGGCGCCCGGGGAACAGTGGGTTAACTGCCTTGCTCAGGGGCAGAACGACAGATTTTTACCTTGTCAGCTCGGGGATGCGATCCAGCAACCACTAGGCTACCTGCCGCCCCAGGAAAACCCCATTGTATTTAAAAATTGTTGTGGTGTTGCCTCAACATCCACCAGAGGATATTGAATCAGGTGTGTTACTGCTTGGCTGGAGCAAATGCCTGCACCCACACCGGCCCTCTGTTAGAATACTGGCCAGTCCTGTTCTATAGGAAGCGACCTAGTGTTTCTCAGTGAAAGAGAGACCCCTGCAGGTCGTTGTAAGCACTGCAGCTTCTTCAGACACATGGACCAGTGTAGCAACTGAACCAGACACACATCTAAACTAACACCATACATATACATACAGGGATGGAATTTAAGGATCTGGGCACTGGTCAGCCAAGCTAGTGAACAGCAATTTTAACTAGCCCAGTTCCAAAGTCTTTGCTATGGGATATTAGAAAAGGCAAAGATTAGAGTGCTAGTTTGGCACGTTTTCTACTATACTGTTCTGAAAAGTACTAGCCTTGGGCTAGCTCAATTTCCATTCCTGAATACATACCAACACCATAGACAGAGAGCAAGCAGCAGTGAGATTGGTCACTGACATGCCTCTAACTGTCCACCCTGTACTGTAGGATGTTCTACAGGGAGAGGCAGCCCTGGCAGAGTCCTCCGTGAGTAGAATGAACTGACCACCCTCTACTGTAGGATGTTCTACAGCACATATGTCAGAGTCAAGGCCCGCGGGCCACATCCGGCCCGCAAGAAGGTTTTTTACGGCCCCTGGGATGATCTTGATTTATTATTAGAACCGGCCCGCAGCAAGCCGGCAGCCCGCAGATCTTTTACACGCACCAATACTACATTTCCCACAATGCAAAGGTGACGCACCGAGCAGTAGGTTGCTTCATTTCAATATTTATTGGCACAGCAGTCGTCAGCATCACAGTAAAATTAACTTTCAGATACCCATCAAAAATGGCAAAACGGAAGGTGGATACTGAGAACCGGGGGTTTCAAACAAGGTGGGAGTCGGAGTATATGTTCACGAAGGTAGCTGGAAAACCTGTGTGTCTTCTGTGTGGAGAAAGTGTGGCGGTACTGAAAGAGTATAATCTGAGACGACATTATGAAACGAAACACGCGGACAAAAACAAGAATATGGACATGGAACAAAGGCTACAAAAGGCAGAGGAATTAAAACGAGGCCTCAAATCTCGACAGGCTCTGTTCAAAAAAGCCAAATCACAAGGCCAGGCTGCTGTCAAGGCCAGTTTTATTTTGGCAGAAGAGATCGCTAAATCAGCCCGGCCATTTACGGAGGGGGATTTCATCAAAAACTGCATGATTAAAGTTTGTGACGAAGTTTGCCCAGAAAAAAGGCAACTCTTTTTAAATGTGAGTCTGAGCAGAAACACCATTGCCGAGAGAGTAGACCAGTTGTCCATCAATCTAAAAGAGCAGCTTGTGAAAAAGGGAAAAGATTTTATTGCATATTCCTTGGCTGTGGATGAGAGCACCGACATTTCTGACATTGCCCAGTTGTCAATTTTCATCCGCGGAGTGGACTCCAACCTAAGCGTGACAGAGGAGTTTTTGGCTTTACGTCCTATGCATGGCACAACTACGGGGCATGATTTGTATGAAGAGGTGTCAAGATGTGTAAATGAGATGGAGCTGCCTTGGGAAAAACTCGTGGGTTTGACAACCGACGGAGCACCTGCGATGTGTGGACACAGGAGCGGACTGGTGGCGAAGATACGGGAAAAGATGCAAGAGGAAAACGCGACAGGTGAGCTGACAGCTTATCATTGTATCATACACCAGGAAGCGTTGTGCGGTAAAGCCTTGAAAATGGAGCATGTAATGAGCATCATCACGCGCACAGTTAACTTTATCAGAGCCAAAGGTTTGAATCACCGCCAGTTCAAGGCATTTCTGACGGTGTTAGAAACGGAGCATGGTGATTTGCCTTATCACACAGAGGTGCGATGGCTAAGCCAGGGAAAGGTGCTTCAAAGATGTTTCGAGCTTCGTGAGGAGATTTGTCTGTTCTTGGACAGCAAAGGGAAAGACACAACACAACTCCGAGACGAAATGTTTCTGTGTGAAATGGCTTTTCTGTGTGACATTACGAGTCATCTGAATGCAATAAACTTGCAGCTGCAGGGTCGGGATCGTGTCATCTCTGATATGTACAGTACAGTGAAGGCATTTAAAACCAAACTGACTCTGTGGGAGACGCAGATGCGGAAAGAAAATTTGAGCCACTTTCCCAGCTGCCAGACCATGAAAGAGAAGCTCTCTACCAGTGCGTTCCCGAGCACACAGTTGGCTGATAAAATAGGTATGCTTGCCGCTGACTTTCGACGCCGATTTGCTGACTTTGAAGCACAAAAAAGCAGGTTGGAACTGCTCGGTAACCCATTTGCTGTTGACGTGGAAAGCTCACCACCAAACCTCCAAATGGAGTTGATTGACCTCCAATGCAATGATGCACTGAGGGCAAAATATGCGGCAGTGGGTGCTGCGGAGTTCGCCCGTTTCCTCCCCGGCACAATGCCCCAGCTGCGCATCCAGGCTGCTCAAACGTTGTCTATGTTTGGCAGCACATACCTGTGTGAACAACTGTTTTCTTTGATGAACCTGAACAAAACATCACACAGAAGTCGACTTACTGCTGAACACCTCCACTCAATTCTGAGGATTTCTTCAGCTCAGAGCCTTACCCCGAACATTGATGAACTTGTGGAAAAGATGGGACACCACCAAGTATCACCCTCAACCTCAAACAAGTGAACATTACTGTGCAATCACATATTTAGAGTTTTTACTCAGTTCAAGTTTAAAAGTTAAAATTTAATATTTGTTTTCACTGCATGTTACTTCTCCTTAAACAAAGTGTTGTTTTTGATTAATAGATTTTTGCACTTTATTTTTTTGTATTTCAATCCAATTATATTTTAAAAATATTTCAGTTGAGTGGATGATAGAAAATTGCTATTATTGTTTTTTCTTTGAAGTAAATTTAGCCCACTTTTGCTAAAATAGAAAATATAGTCTACTGATGGTGCCTTGAATACCGGTTTCTTTCATTTAATGTTCATGTTATGGGGATATTTATATAAAGGAAATTTGTCTTTTGTGTCTGTTGAAAATTAAAGATTACTGACAGAGCCATAAGAAAATATTGCTTTATTTATCTGATCATATTGTAATATATTTGTTAGGTTTTCAGTAGGTTCAATTAGGTTCACTAGACTATATGCGTCATTTAAAAATTTTTCAATGAACATTCGAACAGTCCGGCCCTCGTCTTGTAGCTGATTTTTTTATTTGGCCCTCCGTCCATTTGACTTTGACACCCCTGTTCTACAGGGAGAGACAGCCCTGGCAGAGTCCTCCGTGAGCAGAATGAACTGTCCACCCTCTACTGTAGGATGTTCTACAGGGAGAGACAGCCCTGGCAGAGTCCTCCGTGAGCAGAATGAACTGTCCACCCTCTACTGTAGGATGTTCTACAGGGAGAGACAGCCCTGGCAGAGTCCTCCGTGAGCAGAATGAACTGTCCACCCTCTACTGTAGGATGTTCTACAGGGAGAGACAGCCCTGGCAGAGTCCTCCGTGAGTAGAATGAACTGACCACCCTCTACTGTAGGATGTTCTACAGGGAGAGACAGCCCTGGCAGAGTCCTCCGTGAGCAGAATGAACTGTCCACCCTCTACTGTAGGATGTTCTACAGGGAGAGACAGCCCTGGCAGAGTCCTCCGTGAGCAGAATGAACTGTCCACCCTCTACTGTAGGATGTCCTACAGGGAGAGACAGCCCTGGCAGAGTCCTCCGCGAGCAGAATGAACTGTCCACCCTCTACTGTAGGATGTCCTACAGGGAGAGACAGCCCTGGCAGAGTCCTCCGCGAGCAGAATGAACTGTCCAGCATCAATGCAAGGACAAATGAACTGAAAAATTTGACCATAACTACTACTGTCAGTCTTTTTCATAACCAAATGTGACTTTTAAACTGTGCATTCTACATCATTCAGGCTGTGATCAAATCAAAATCATCGAAAATAACTAAGGTTACGTATGTAACCACGGGTTACGTGAGGGATCCGATCCCTCCAATATGGTGTCCTTCCGCTCAGCAGGATACATTCTGAGTAAGAATTTCGGATTAGTCCCGTGTACCAGGTAGTGCTGCGGCTGACCCCCTTAAATAGCTTCCACGCACTACTCCCACCTTGTGTCCTTTTCGGGCTGCCGTAGATCACTGACAAGAGAATTGGAGTGATCCAATAGCTCACATAACCGTGGTTACATACGTAACCATCATTATGTAGTAATATATTGATCACTCCAATATGGTATCACAATACCAGATAAATCGGTGAACTAGGCCAGGCCAGACAAGAGCAAAATCCCGTAGGACTGAGCTCAGGGCAGTCATTGTTGCTGTGTCCCTTCATCCCCTTCCAGGGAAGTGGGGTCAACACCCAACAAGGCCGTCCCGACCTGGTTGGCGGCAGCAACATTGACTCGATAGTACCTAGGAAAAGTGCTAGACGATGCCTGTGTCACATCTGCTCCTGCCACACCCCCTAGTGGTCATCCGGTGTCTGCTTGACCTGCAGCCATTCCCCAGAACACCCTTTCTCTCTCTTTCCCCCTCCCTTTCTGTTTGTGTGATTGTGTGGTTGGAGACAGGTGTGCTGGATTCAGAGCAGATCCCTACCAGCTGCAACTCGTTCCATTATCAAGACCTCTACAAATACTCAGTCCTGCCACTTCCACTCTGTCAGATCGTAATCTCTGCTCAGTCAGTTCATGATTCTAGCTATTTATGATTATTCAAGATCCTGTTACTCTGCTGTACCTGTTTCCCTGCCTGACGCTGTTTATCCTCTCACTACAGTTTTGCCGCCCTGACTCTGTCTCCTGTTCCACATCTCACCACCCTGCTACCTTGTTCTGGACTCACCACACCACCTCTCCCTTGGATTCCCATCCAGACCTGTTTCCTCTGTCCCAACCCAGCTCACTCCAACCTCAGCCTCCACTTCTGGTTTCCTACAACTCATCCGAGCTTCCCTGGACCTGCACTTAATTTCTCCCTGTGCACAATAAATATCTTGGTTCATTCATCCCTGTTTCCTGGTCTGAGTCTGCTCTTGGGTTCCCCTGTGCTGCTCCACCTGACACCCTGTGGTAGAAATTATATAGGAAGAGATACTTCCAAACAACAACTTTATTATAAGATTTGCAAAAATTGAGCAGTTCAACAATCCACTCACAGTGCACAGTTAAAAAGCCCAACGAACAGAGTTGGCGTTCTCCTTTTACAGAAAGTACATCCTCTTATCTATGTGGCAGATTACATAAACAGGGCCTGGGAACAGAGTTTACCATTCTTTGTTCCTCCCTGCAATTCCCACTTAGCTACATTCCTGCTGGTAATAAACACAGGAGGTCACACATTGCGGTCACACCCAAACGGCTCATAAATCTGTACGCTCAGTCACACAAGACAAGTTTGTATCAGTAAAAAACACTAGCATATAACAATGGACAATCTTTAAGAAAAAAACAGCATAGTATATCTAATTAAACAATATAGTATGTAATGAATATTAATTTCCTCCACACGCCTAACTGGCCGAGGCACAAATTTCATCAAGGGGAACTCCTCGGAGCAGGGCCCACGATGTAGCTACCCCTCTTGTTAGAGCCGATTTGGACATATTTGTATAAAAGACAGAACATACAGAGCTCCATGTACGTTTGTGTAATATATTAAATATGAATGTATATGATGAAATATTAGGTACCTACCTTTATGGTTTATATTTATCTGATTGAGATGTATTCATTTGTTGTTAGTGTAACTTCGTTTTTGCCCATTTTTTTTGTTAGATAAAAGAAGAATAAACCTTTTTGTTGCACCATATCCCTGGATCTCATTGAATGTTTTGGCCGTTTGGAAACCTTGAGTGTGGACTGTATGCGTACGAAACAACCCGGCTTCAGGCTAGGGCAGTGGCTATGATAAAGAGGAAAGGAAGCCACTACACCTCTAGTAGAATGCTTCACCACAGCAGACAGCAAAGGCCGGCCGGCCAACTGGTATGCTGTAGTAATAGTGTCTACAATTCAATGTGAGAGTCTGTTTCGATAGGCTCTTCTCCAGAACTCTCTGACCACAACACACAAACAGCTGATCCTACTGTCATATTGTCTTAGTCAGTGTAACGTAAGTGTCTAGTGCCCTCACCGGGCACAGCACACTTGGGGAAAATCCCAGCCCACTCACAGCCATGGGAGGTGCGTATGCGGACAAATGTAAGGGCCGCTCCACAGACAGGACCTTCGGCTAGAAGACAGGACCTTGTATTGTTGCCAAATACATTCTCAAAGTACAGTGAGGGAAAAAAGTATTTGATCCCCTGCTGATTTTGTACGTTTGCCCACTGACAAAGAAATTATCAGTCTATAATTGTAATGGTAATGTTGAACAGTGAGAGACAGAATAACAACAAAAAAATCCAGAAAAACACATGTCAAAAATGTTATGAATTTGCATTTTAATTAGGGAAATAAGTATTTGACCCCCAGGTGTCTTTTATACAGGTAACGAGCTGAGATTAGGAGCACACTCTTAAAGGGAGTGCTCCTAATTTCAGCTTGTTACCTGTATATAAGACACTCTTAAAGGGAGTGCTCCTAATTTCAGCTTGTTTTTATTTATTTATCTGTTCTTTTACCAGGTAAGCTGACTGAGAACACGTTCTCATTTGCAGCAACGACCTGGGGAATAGTTACAGGGGAGAGGAGGGGGATGAATGAGACAATTGTAAACTGGGGATTATTAGGTGACCGTGATGGTTTGAGGGCCAGATTGGGAATTTAGCCAGGACACCGGGGTTAACACCCCTACTCTTACGATAAGTGCCATGGGATCTTTAATGACCTCAGAGAGGTACAGTTGTTGCCTGTATAAAAGACACCTGTCCACAGAAGCAATCAATCAATCAGATTCCAAACTCTCCACCATGGCCAAGACCAAAGAGCTCTCCAAGGATGTCAGGGACACGATTGTAGACCTACACAAGGCTGGAATGGGCTACAAAACCATCGCCAAGCAGCTTGGTGAGAAGATGACAACAGTTGGTACGATTATTCGCAAATGGAAGAAACACAAAATAACTGTCAATCTCCCTCGGCCTGGGGCTCCATGCAAGATCTCACCTCGTGGAGTTGCAATGATCATGAGAACAGTGAGGAATCAGCCCAGAACTACACGGGAGGATGTTGTCAATGATCTCAAGGCAGCTGGGACCATAGTCACCAAGAAAACAATTGGTAACACACTACGCCGTGAAGGACTGATGTCCTGCAGCGCCCGTAAGGTCCACCTGCTCAAGAAAGCACATATACATGCCCGTCTGAAGTTTGCCAATGAACATCTGAATGATTCAGAGGACAACTGGGTGAAAGTGTTGTGGTCAGATGAGACCAAAATTGAGCTCTTTGGCATCAACTCAACTGGCCATGTTTGGAGGAGGAGGAATGCTGCCTATGACCCCAAGAACACCATCCCCACTGTCAAACATGGAGGTGGAAACATTATGCTTTGAGGGTGTTTTTCTGCTAAGGGGACAGGACAACTTCACCGCATCAAAGGGACGATATGTACCGAGAACCTCCTTCCCTCAGCCAGGGCATTGAAAATGGGTCGTGGATGGGTATTCCAGTATGACAACGACCCAAAACACACGGCCAAGGCAACAAGGAGTGGCTCAAGAATAAGCACATTAAGGTCCTGGAGTGGCCTAGCCGGTCTCCAGACCTTAATCCCATAGAAAATATGTGAAAATTCTGTGGAGCTGAAGGTTCGAGTTGCCAAACGTCAGCCTCAAAACCTTTATGACTTGGAGAAGATCTGCAAAGAGGAGTGGGACAAAATCCCTCCTGAGATGTGTGCAAACCTGGTGGCCAACTACAAGAAACGTCTGACCTCTGTGATTGCCAACAAGGGTTTTGCCACCAAGTACTAAGTCATGTTTTGCAGAGGGGTCAAATACTTATTTCCCTCATTCAAATGCAAATCAATTTATAAAATTTTTGGCATTAGTTTTTCTGGATTTTTGTTGTTGTTATTCTGTCTTTCACTGTTCAAATAAACCTACCATTAAAATTATAGACTGATCATTTCGTTGTCAGTGGGGAAACGTAGGGGATCAAATACTTTCCCCCCTCACTGTAAATGCAGTTTAGCCCGCATCAAGCAGTGATTGTAAAAAGTGTAAAACCGTTTGTACATCACATGACTCGGGGGCAACATTATGACCCTCACACCAAGAAAAGAATATGCCCCACCGCATGTTATATGACACATTGGTGGAGGAGGCTCTGGTGTTCTGCACTGTGCTCACCACATTGTCCTGAATGCCTAGACTTGCCCATTTACGCCTCTCAGGGGCCAAGCCCAATACTGGAGGCGGCGTGGGTCCGGATCCCCGAGCCTGAGAGAGCAGGTCGGGTCTCAGCGGCAGTTGCCATTGGGTCCCACAGAGGAGGGACAACAGGAGGCTGGACCATGGTCGTCTAGGCCAGTATGTTACTATCAGGAGCAGCCAGTGGCCCTTCAAACTGACCCTGTCTAGTGTAGCTGTGATCAGCGGAAATGGTGTGAATGCATAAAGTGTCATTGCCGACCAATCGTGAGCAAGGGCATCCAAACCCAGAGGGCCTGTAGGGTTCGATATCGAGAACCAGCTGGGACAATGAGTGTTCTCCTGAGATGCAAACAGGTGCACCTGCGCTCTCCCGAACCTTTCCCACAGCTGTAACACCACCTGAGGGTGTAGATTCCAGTCCCCCTCCATTGGGCCATTGCTGCTGTGCAGTTTGTTGCTAACGTTACTTTGCTACCTGACAACTTCACAGTTCTTACTTTTTAATTACTGTTTTATATATTTTATTTTTTTTCCCTCGCTTGACTTTTTTCATTCAACTTTTTCACTCCGGACGCTTTATCTAGACATGGTTCTACTGGACCTCCACCAGCCGAAGCTAAGTAGTAACATTAACATGATGCTTTATCTAGACATGGTTCTACTGGACCTCCACCAGCCGAAGCTAAGTAGTAACATTAACATGATGCTTTATCTAGACATGGTTCTACTGGACCTCCACCAGCCGAAGCTAAGTAGTAACATTAACATGATGCTTTATCTAGACATGGTTCTACTGGACCTCCACCAGCCGAAGCTAAGTAGTAACATTAACACGATGCTTTATCTAGACATGGTTCTACTGGACCTCCACCAGCCGAAGCTAAGTAGTAACATTAACATGATGCTTTATCTAGACATGGTTCTACTGGACCTCCACCAGCCGAAGCTAAGTAGTAACATTAACATGATGCTTTATCTAGACATGGTTCTACTGGACCTCCACCAGCCGAAGCTCAGTAGTAACATTAACATGATGCTTTATCTAGACATGGTTCTACTGGACCTCCACCAGCCGAAGCAAAGTAATAACATTAACGTTATGCCTTCTAATTGCAGTCGCTGTACTCATAACATACAGGAGAACTTAGGGTGACGATTGCTATGCTGCAAGCCCAGCTTCAGACACAATCGTTAGTAGGCTGGACAATAGAATGAGTCAAAACTCACCCAAGGCTGAACAACAGTAAAAGAACGTTGGCTAAGCTGGAACACTAGTGAGAGCCCATAGCAAATGGAACGGAATGGAACGTCCGCAGAGCCTGTTTTAACTGGAGTGAACTATTTAGCTAACTATTCAAAACAAACATAAACAGAGGCAGTGGGAGCAGATCAGCACATCACGTTACAGCAGCACAGCCTACTGCAGTGCCTGGACGCTCACCAACCCATAGAGCTATAGGCTGCTATACTATCCACCAATCAATGGATCAGACTGGATCCATGTTCAAACTGTTTCCTGCAAATTGCACTTATTACAACCCCCAGTAGGTGTCAGCACCACTCCATTGTGTCCTCTGTCCTGCTCTGTCCTGCTCTGTCCTGCTCAGTCACAGCGGATCAACCTGAAATACATCACTGTAATGTCCAGTAGGCTACAGTCAGTGCATCATATTATCATAAGTCTTTCAGTCAAGTATAGAAGCAAATGGCCATTTTCAAACAAACCCAAACATGCCTACTGGGGGTTTGGTCATGGACAATCCAGTTGTTGTTTGGTGCTTGTTCATGATATAACTACTGTATATATGCATGTGTTTTGTGATACTGGTTGAGTTATATATTACCAAACTGAGTCTCTAGCAGGTGTGTTGGGGTGTATAATGATATTCTAAAGTAGAAGCTATGGTACAGTATACTGCTAACGTTCAAAGTGTCACTTCCTTACTGTAATTAGAAATTGTAATGTGTGGCTCTGCCAACCTTCACCAGAGCAGTGTTCATTACTGCTGCATCAGTTTCTATCCCTCTCTCTTTCTCTTAACGTCCTTCACTAACTATGTTCCATGTGTTACATTTGAATTCCCCTCTTCCCACTCATCCTAGCCTCCACACTTCATTAATCCCCTCTCACTGGAGACTGAAGAGGAGAAATTAGGGGAGGGGGATATAGGGGAGGGGGCTATAGGGGAGGGGGATATAGGGGGATATAGTGGAGGGGGATATAGGGGGATATAGGGGAGGGGGATATAGGGGGATATAGGGGAGGGGGATATAGGGGGATATAGGGGAGTGGGATATAGGGGGAAAGGCAGTGAGAGAGTCTTTCTGAGCAGAGAGCGAGGTTAGGGGTTGGGTGGGGGTGGAGTGAGATGAGTAGTGTATTGGGAGGGTATTGGGTATTGGGGTGATCCTGCCTCTCAGTCTCAACCTCTCTCCGTTTTTATCAGAACTGCTCATTCCTTTCCTCACTCTCTTCCCCTCTCCCTCTGTTTCTGCCACTGCCTGGCTACCACTCTGCTGCCTCTTCCCCTCTCTTCCCCTCTCTTCCCCTCTCCCTCTGTTTCTGCCACTGCCTGGCTACCACTCTGCTGCCTCTTCCCCTCTCTTCCCCTCTCTTCCCCTCTCTTCCCCTCTCCCTCTGTTTCTGCCACTGCCTGGCTACCACTCTGCTGCCTCTTCCCCTCTCTTCCCCTCTCTTCCCCTCTCCCTCTGTTTCTGCCACTGCCTGGCTACCACTCTGCTGCCTCTTCCCCTCTCTTCCCCTCTCTTCCCCTCTCTTCCCCTCTCCCTCTGTTTCTGCCACTGCCGGGCTACCACTCTGCTGCCTCTTCCCCTCTCTCCCTCTGTTGCTGCCAGCTTCTCTTCCTCTCTACCACCCCAACCTCCCTCCCTGCCCCACTCTCCTTGTTTCTCTCTCTCTCCCCCCTCTCCCCCCTCTCCCCCTCCTCCTCCTCATCCCCTCCCTCCGTCTGTTGCTGCCCGACTTGCTCCTGACTTGTCCTCCCTCCCTCTGTATTCCACGCTACCTTGCCTCTCTCCATCTCTGTTGTTTCCCATCTCTTTCTCTGCTCTCTATGTTCAGTGGTGCATCATGAGGCAGTCTGTGGCTATCTGTCTGTTTGGACTCTCAGCTCTGCTCCACGGTGAGTGACTTTCATTCCCTCTCTCTCTCTGTATGTGTGTGTATGTATTTGTTGTGTGTGTTTGTGTGTCTGTAGGTATGTGTCTGTCCGTGAATGTACAGTGTGTGTGTGTGTGTGTGTGTGTGTGTGTGTGTGTGTGTGTGTGTGTGTGTGTGTGTGTTTGCTTCGTGTTTGTGTGTGTGAGAGAGAGATCACTGTATGCATAGTGTCACTGCAGTGACAGTGAATTTACACAACTTTCTATAGACAGGGACACACAGTTTGTATGTCTGGGTGCACGGCCATTGATATATGAGATAACTCAACCGTACAGTTCCAGCTGTATTGCAGAGAGAGAAGAGAGGAGAGGGAGGAGAGAAGAGAGGGAGGAGAGAAGAGGAGCAGGAATAAAGAGAGACAAGGGAGAGGAATGATCACAGAGCTTACAGGTTAGAATGTTGTTTATCACAGTTGTAAAATCCAACCCTCCTTTCTGTTTTAATCCATTGTTGGTTGATGTGTTCCTCTCTGCACCAGCAGCAGTATCTTAGATGACTAACTGTATATTGATATGGGCATCTCCATGCCCCATGTAAAGCTCATGATGGGGAGCACATCAAAAGCTAATAGTCAATATTTTTGAGAAGTTAAGGCACACAGTGCCTTCAGAAAGTATTCAGACCCCTTGGCTATTTCCACATTTTGTTACGTTACAAATGGATTAAATAAATAAAAATCCTCAACAATCTGCACACAATACCCCATAATGACAAAGCAAAAACAGTTTTTCAGATGTATAAAACATTTCCATGAGTATTCAGACCCTTTGCTATGAGACTCAGGTGAGCTCAGGTGCGTCCTGTTTCCATTGATCCTGTTTCCATCCTTGAGATGTTTCAACAACTTGATTGGAGTCCACCTGTGGTAAATTCAATTAGTTGGACCTGATTTGTAAAGGCACACACCTGTCTATATAAGGTCCCACAGTTGACAGTGCATGTCAGAGCAAAAACCAAGCCATGAGGTCAAAGTTATTGTCCATAGAGCTCTGAGACAGGATTGTGTTGAGGCACAGATCTGGGGAAGGGTACCAAAACATTTCTGCAGCATTGAAGGTCCCCAAGAGCACAGTGGCCTCCATCATTCTTAAATGGAAGAAGTTTGGAATCACCAAGACTCTTCCTAGAGTTGGCCACTTGGCCCACTTGGCCAAACTGAGCATTTGGGGGAGAAGGGCCTTAGTCAGGGAGGTGACCAAGAATCCGATGGTCAATCTGACAAAGCTCCAAAGTCCCTATGTGGAGATGGGAGAACTTTCCAGAAGGACAATCATCTCTGCAGTACTCCACCAATCATTCCTTTACAGTAGAGTGGCCAGACTGAAGCCACTCCTCAGTAAAAGGTACATGACAGCCCACTTGGAGTTTGCCAAAAGGCACCTAAAGGACTCTCAGACCATGAGAAACAAGATTCTCTGGTCTGATGAAACCAAGTTTGAATTGTTTGGCCTGAATGCCAAGCGTCATGTCTGGAGGAAACCTGGCACCATCCCTACGGTGAAGAATGGTGGTGGCAGCATCATGCTGTGGGGATGTTTTTCAGCGGCAGTTACTGAGAGACTAGTCAGAATGGAGGGAAAGATGAACAGAGCAAAGTACAGAGATATCCTTGATGAAAACCTACTCCAGAGTGCACAGGACCTCAGATTGCAGCACAGAGCCAAGACAATGCAGGAGTGGCTACAGGACAAGTCTCTGAATGTCCTTGAGTGGCCCAGCCAGAGCCCGGACTTGAACCCGATCGAACATCTCTGGAGAGACCTGAAAATATCTCTGTTGCAACACTCCCCATCCAACCTGACAGCGCTTGAGAGGCTCTGCAGAAACTCCCCAAATAGAGGTGTGCCAAACTTGTACCATCATACCCAAGAAGAATAGAGGCTGTAATCGCTGCCAAAAGTGCTCCAACTAAGTGCTGAGTAAAGGGTCTGAAAGCTTATGTAAATGTGGAATTTCCCCCCAAAATTGCCTGTTTTTGCTTTGTCATTATTGAAAGTTGTGTATAGATTGATGAGGGGGAAAAATAATGTAATACATTTTAGAATAAGGTTGTAACATAACAAAATATGGAAAAAGTCAAGGGGTCTGAATACTTCCCGAATGCACTGTATACTGTACTGTATGTGGGCCTACAATAACCTTGTTAGACATTGCTACAGAATTGAATCAACTGCACAGATACATTAAGTCTGATACAGTTGTGAAACAGGAGTGAGTGAAGTCAGTCCACGATGGAGCTGCTAGAAGTGAGGTTCCTGGTCCTCCTGTCCGTCTGTCTGTCCTCCTGTCTGTCCTCCTGTCTGTCCGTCCGTCTGTCTGTCTGTCTGTCTGTCTGTCTGTCTGTCTGTCTGTCTGTCTGTCCTCCTGTCCGTCTGTCTGTTTTCCTGTCTGTCCTTCTGTCTGTGTGGAGTGTGTTAGTGTTTAATGTGTCTCTATTTGAAGGACTCGAGCAGACGTTTTAACGGCCACAGAAAAGATTCTTGTCTGTTACTGATCGAGTCACTTAACAATTAACTGGCCTGTCTGGATACTTTCTCCCTCTCTTCACTCTCTCCTCTTGATTCTCCTCCTTCTCCCTCTCTTCGCTCTCTCCTCTTAATTCTCCTCCTTCTCCCTCTCTTCACTCTCTCCTCTTGATTCTCCTCCTTCTCCCTCTCTTCACTCTCTCCTCTTGATTCTCCTCCTTCTCCCTCTCTTCACTCTCTCCTCTTGATTCTCCTCCTTCTCCCTCTCTTCGCTCTCTCCTCTTGATTCTCCTCCTTCTCCCTCTCTTCACTCTCTCCTCTTGATTCTCCTCCTTCTCCCTCTCTTCACTCTCTCCTCTTGATTCTCCTCCTTCTCCCTCTCTTCACTCTCTCCTCTTGATTCTCCTCCTTCTCCCTCTCTTCACTCTCTCCTCTTGATTCTCCTCCTTCTCCCTCTCTTCACTCTCTCCTCTTGATTCTCCTCCTTCTCCCTCTCTTCACTCTCTCCTCTTGATTCTCCTCCTTCTCCCTCTCCACTCTCTCCTCTTGATTCTCCTCCTTCTCCCTCTCTTTACTCTCTCCTCTTGATTCTCCTCCTTATCCCTCTGTTCACTCTCTCCTCTTGATTCTCCTCCTTCTCCCTCTCTTCACTCTCTCTGCTTGATTCTCCTCATTCTTCTTCTCTCGCCTCATTTTTCTCCCTCTCTTCACTCTCTCCTCTTGGTTCTCCTCATTCTTCTTCTCTCGCCTCATTTTTCTCCCTCTCTTCACTCTCTCCTTGATTCTCCTTTCTTCTTCTCTCGCCTCATTTTTCGCCCTCTCTTCACTCTCTCCTCTTGATTCTCCTCATTCTTCTTCTCTCGCCTCATTTTTCTCCCTCTCTTCACTCTCTCTCTTCTTGATTCTCCTCATTCTTCTTCTCTCGCCTCATCTTTCTCCCTCTCTTCACTCCCTCCTCTTGATTCTCCTCTTTCACCCTCTCTTCACGTCCTGCCCCCTGCCTCTTCCAGTCATCTATAAATCTCTGTACTCGTTTTCAAAGCAGCTTTGTTCAAAACAATTTGAAATTGTTCCATTCAGATGCTCTTCTTTTTTTGATGCATTTGTTCTCATCATGTCTTCATCTCTCACTCGCTTCTGTATTCATCTTTTCTTCTCTTACAGCTCATCTCTTCCCCCTGTTTTACATATTCTTCATCCATCAGTGCATTCACATCTCCCACTCTCCTCCTTTTCTATATATTTCTCTCTCATTTTCCTTCTGTCTTCTGGAATGTAGCTGTCTCTTTGTAACGGTCAGTTTTCTCTCCTCTGTTCCACTGTCTTCCAACCCCCCCATTGCCCTCTCTCTCTCCCCTCCCTCCTCCTCATCCTTTCCCCTCCTTTCTACTCCTTATCCCCCCCCCCTCTCTCCCTCCCCCTCTCTCAGTATCTGAGCAGGGTCCCCACCAGCGTAATCTATTGAGGGAGCTACTGAGGGACTATAACCGTATGGAGAGACCTGTTGCCAACGACTCTCTACCACTCACTGTCCGATTCTCCTACACTCTCTTACAAGTCATGAATGTGGTACGCTACCATGTTCTCTTATACATTCATATAAACACACACACACGCACGCACGCACGCACACACACGCGCACGCACGCACGCACACACACACACACACACACACACACACACACACACACACACACACACACACACTAATTGAACTGTCTTCATCTTATTCCAGGATGAGAAAAACCAGATCCTCACCACTAATGCCTGGCTTCAGATGGTGAGGATGACCCTGCATGTCTGTGTATCCATGTTTATGTGTGTGTCCATGCATGTGTGTCCATGTCTGTGTGTCCATGTTTATGTGTGTCCATGCATGTGTGTCCATGTCTGTGTGTCCATGTCTGTGTGTCCATGCATGTGTGTCCATGTCTGTGTGTCCATGTTTATGTGTGTCCATGCATGTGTGTCCATGTCTGTGTGTCCATGTCTGTGTGTCCATGTCTGTGTGTCCATGTTTATGTGTGTGTCCATGTTTATGTGTGTCCATGTCTGTGTGTCCATGTCTGTGTGTCCATGTCTGTGTGTCCATGTTTATGTGTGTGTCCATGTTTATGTGTGTCCATGTCTGTGTGTCCATGTCTGTGTGTCCATGTCTGTGTGTCCATGTTTATGTGTGTGTCCATGTTTATGTGTGTCCATGTCTGTGTGTCCATGTCTGTGTGTCCATGTTTATGTGTGTCCATGTTTATGTGTGTCCATGTCTGTGTGTCCATGTTTATGTGTGTGTCCATGTCTGTGTGTCCATGTTTATGTGTGTGTCCATGTTTATGTGTGTGTCCATGTCTGTGTGTCCATGTTTATGTGTGTGTCCATGTCTGTGTGTCCATGTTTATGTGTGTGTCCATGTTTATGTGTGTGTCCATGTTTATGTGTGTGTCCATGTCTGTGTGTCCATGTTTATGTGTGTCCATGTCTGTGTGTCCATGTTTATGTGTGTGTCCATGTTTATGTGTGTCCATGTTTATGTGTGTCCATGTTTATGTGTGTGTCCATGTCTGTGTGTCCATGTTTATGTGTGTGTCCATGTTTATGTGTGTGTCCATGTCTGTGTGTCCATGTTTATGTGTGTCCATGTCTGTGTGTCCATGTTTATGTGTGTCCATGTCTGTGTGTCCATGTCTGTGTGTCCATGTTTATGTGTGTGTCCATGTTTATGTGTGTCCATGTCTGTGTGTCCATGTCTGTGTGTCCATGTCTGTGTGTCCATGTTTATGTGTGTGTCCATGTTTATGTGTGTCCATGTTTATGTGTGTCCATGTTTATGTGTGTGTCCATGTCTGTGTGTCCATGTTTATGTGTGTGTCCATGTCTGTGTGTCCATGTTTATGTGTGTCCATGTCTGTGTGTCCATGTTTATGTGTGTCCATGTCTGTGTGTCCATGTTTATGTGTGTCCATGTCTGTGTGTCCATGTTTATGTGTGTGTCCATGTTTATGTGTGTGTCCATGTCTGTGTGTCCATGTTTATGTGTGTGTCCATGTTTATGTGTGTGTCCATGTCTGTGTGTCCATGTCTGTGTGTCCATGTTTATGTGTGTCCATGTCTGTGTGTCCATGTTTATGTGTGTCCATGTCTGTGTGTCCATGTTTATGTGTGTCCATGTCTGTGTGTCCATGTTTATGTGTGTCCATGTCTGTGTGTCCATGTTTATGTGTGTCATGTTTATGTGTGTCCATGTCTGTGTGTCCATGTTTATGTGTGTGTCCATGTTTATGTGTGTGTCCATGTCTGTGTGTCCATGTTTATGTGTGTGTCCATGTTTATGTGTGTGTCCGTGTTTATGTGTGTGTCCATGTTTATGTGTGCGGGTTTCTCCTTGCAACCTTAATAATTTATTGACTGGATTTGTATAGCAATGGTTTGACCACTACCTTCAGTGGAACCAGTCAGAGTACCCTGGAGTGAAAACCCTTCGCTTCACTACTGACCAGGTCTGGATACCTGATATACTACTGTACAACAGGTGTGTAGGACACACACACACACACACACACACACACACACACACACACACACACACACACACACACACACACACACACACACACACTGGGGAGAACAAGTATTTGATAACCTGCAAAATCGGCAGTGTTTCCTACTTACAAAGCATGTAGTGGTCTGTCATTTTTATCATAGGTACACTTCAACTAGCAATAAAATGCAAATGAATTACTTAAAAATCATACAATGTGATTTTCTGGATTTTTGTTTTAGATTCCGTCTCTCACAGTTGAAGTGTACCTATGTGTACCTACCTAATTACAGACCTCTACATGCTTTGTAAGTAGGAAAACCTGCAAAATCGGCAGTGTATCAAATACTTGTTCTCCCAACTGTATACCTTGCTGATCTTTATTTTTTGTCCTTCTCAGTGCTCATGATAAGTTTGATGCCACCTTTAAGAGCTATGTGCTGGTCAACTCCAGTGGATTCTGTGAGTACCTACCTCCAGGTAAGTCTATAGATCAACCTTTCTCTCTTTTTATTCTTCCCTGACCTTCCCCTCTCTCATTTTAGGGATATTCATAGTTTCACATAGACATACCAGTAATGCACTACTCTCTCAATGTCTGTTTCATCTTCTCCCTTCTCTCACTCCCTCTCTCCTACTCTCTCACCTTCCCCCTCTCTGTCCCAGGTATTTTCAGCAGTGCGTGTAATGTGGACGTGCGTTGGTTTCCATTTGACATCCAACGGTGTGAGCTGAAGTTTGGCTCGTGGACGTTTGACGGCTGGCTGCTGGACCTCCAGATGCAGGAGGCTGACCTGTCAGGATACATGTCCAATGGAGAGTGGGACCTGCTGGGTGAGAGAACTGTCTGCCCCCGACCCTCTTGTATCTCTCTCTCCTCCATATTACTTTCTAATCTCTCACTCCCTCTTTCCTACCCCCTCTTGTAGGTGTCCCAGGTGATCGTCATGAGATATTTTATGAGTGCTGTACAGAGCCCTACTCTGACGTGACCTTTGTTGTGACCCTACGACGGAGAACTCTATTCTACGCTCTCAACCTCCTCGTCCCCTGTGTTCTCATCTCCTCCTTGACACTGCTGTTGTTCATACTGCCAGCCCGATCGGGGGAGAAGATCGGTCTGGGTGAGGAAAGGGGGAGGAGGATAAGAGGGGGAGATGGAGGACAGGGGGAGGGAGGGTATAAGGGAGCAGGGATGGAGACAGAGATGTGGCGTTTCCGCTCTTTTCTCCGTACCTGACCTCTCTTTTACTGTTTCTGTGTCAGTAATTCTGCAGTGTTCCAAGAAAAACTCTATTAAATGTTTACAATCAGAAAGACAGAGAGCAGAGGGGAGCGACAGAGATGGAGGGAGAGAAGGGGGCAGGGAGGTGAGGGACAGTGATAGAGGGAGAGAAGAGGGGTGGGGAGGTGAGGGACAGTGATAGAGGGAAAGAAGAGGGGTGGGGAGGTGAGGGACAGTGATAGAGGGAATGGAGAATTGTACTACCCACAAGTATTGCTGTATTTCCCAGTGTAATAATATCATTTTCCCCATCTCTCTCTCCAGGCATTACAGTTCTTCTCTCTCTGACTGTCTTCATGTTGCTGGTGGCTGAGATTATGCCAGCTACCTCAGACTCCATACCACTGATAGGTAAGTAACTGTGTGTGTGTATGCAAGTGTGTGCGCATGCCTGGTGTGCGTACGCATTTAACTAGCCTGCTAATATATACAGTGACTTCGGAAAGTATTCAGACCCCTTGAATTTACAGCCTTATTATAAAATGTATGAAATAGTTTTTTCCACTCATCAATTTACACACAATATCCCACAATGACAAAGCTAAAACAGGTTTTTAGAAATGTTTGCTAATTTATAAATATCAAATTTACATAAGTATTCAGACCCTTTACTCAGTACTTTGTTGGAGCACCTTTGGCAGCGATTCTACATTGAGTCTTGGGTATGACACTACGAGCTTGGCACAGCTGTATTTGGGGAGTTTCTCCCATTCTTCTCTGCAGATCATCTCAAGCTCTGTCAGGTTGGATGGGGAGCGTTGTTGCACAGCTATTTCCAGGTGTCTCCAGAGATGTTCGATTGGGTTCAAGCCCGGGCTCTGGCTGGGCCACTCAAGGACATTCAGAGACTTGCTCTAAAGCCACTCCTGATTGCTCGCACCTGTGGACTTATGAAGGCTTCCTGGCAGAGCGTAGCCCTGACCCTGTTGGTGCTGCCCCCTGGGGATGGAGTGTGGAAGTGGTAGTGTCTAATCATGCTCCTAAGACCTAATCTACAGAACCTATTCCATTACAGTGTGTATAATACTGTGTCTCCATCCTAGGTCAGTATTTTGTGAGTACCATGGTTACCGTAGGGATGTCAGTGGTGGCGACTGTAGTTGTACTTCAGTACCATCACCACGACCCCAACAGTGGAGACATGCCTCAATGGGTGAGGCTCTCTGTCTGTCTACTGATTATGACGTGTGTCTGTGACTGTCTGTGTGTGTTCCTCTCATATCTGTGAATGTCTGCACCTTGTGTGTGTCCTGTCCTTTTCTATCAGGTGCAGTTTGTTCTGCTGCAGTACATTACCTGGTTCCTCTTATCTATGTGTGTGTGTCCTCTCCCTATCTCTGTTTCTTCTGCCACAATGGGTCTCTGGGTCCTCTTGCCTACTCTCTCTCTGTGTGTGTCTCTCAGGTTGAGTTGGTTCTACTCCAGTGGGTTCCCCGGTTTCTGAGGATGAAGCGTCCAGGAGAGTGGGGTGAGCTCACACCCCACAGCCCCTCCAACCCCCAGACCAAGACCTGCTTCTCTCCCCCTACCACCACCACCACCACCCCAGCCCCCTCCACCCTCCCCCAGAGCCTCACCTCTCTGCAGGCCAGTCTAAGCCAGCTCAGTCAGCCCCTACCACACCCACCGTCCAACCCAACCCTCCAGTCCTATCCCAACCATAACCCAAACCTCCAGCCTAATATTCACCCTACCCCAAATCTCCCCTCCACCCCCCACCCCCACCCTCAGCCAAATGGACACCGGCCCTACATTGGCTTCCAGAATCCTATTGAACCAGACCCTGCTGTCACCTGGAGAGGAGGAGGAGGAAGGGGTTCTGACACCCCAATCCTCCACCACCACCCACCCTCCACAATGTTTGGTAGCCCCCCTCCACAACCCCCCACATCTCTGGACCCTGACCCCTCAGGCTCCAGCTGTGTGGAGGCTGGGGCTGGAGCAGTCGAAGCGGGTACTTGCCATGCCCAGGCCAGGGTGTTCCAGGCTGGGGTAGTGGAGGCCCAGCTCCAGGCCCTGCTGGAGGAAGTGCAGTTCCTGGCCAATCGTTTCCGTGAGCAGGACCGCAGGGTGAGCGTGGCGGAGAAGTGGCAGTTTGCAGCGGCGGTCATCGACCGTCTGTGTCTGGTGGGGTTCAGTGTGTTCAACATAATTTGTACCATCACCATCCTCATGGCCGCACCCAACTTTGTGGAGGCCGCCTCCAAGGACTTCTTCTGAGAAGGAGAGAGGGGAAGGAGGAGACAGGGGGGAGAGGAGAGGGGGGGAGAGGGGGAAGAGGAGAGGGGGGGAGAAGGGGGGAGAAGGGGAAGAGGAAAGAGGGGGAGGAGAGAGGGGGAGGAGGAGAGGGGATGAGGAGAAAGGGGGGAGAGGATAGATGGGGAAGAGAGAGGGGAGGTGGAGAGGGGGAAGAGGAGAGAGGGGTCTAGAGAGGGGGAAGAGGAGAGAGGGGGAGAGGATAGAGGGGGAAGAGAGAGAGGGAGGAGGAGAGGGGAAAGAGGAGAGAGGGGGAGGAGAGAGGGGAAGAGGAGAGAGGGGGAAGAGGAGAGAGGGGGAGGAGGAGAGAAGGGGAAGAGGAGAGAGGGGGAAGAGGAGAGAGGGGGAAGAGGAGGGAGGAGAGGACCGTTGCTATCTTAATGGATTATGGCTGTACAGACTTACCATGTGGAAACTGGAGTCACTTGAGTTTCTTGTCACCTCATCATGTTACAAAAAGTGAACTTGTGATTCTACATGGTGGAACTGTTTTAAATACTGCTGTTCATCTGAAGTTTGTGGCTATGGATAAGAGTGTCACCTTAATGATTAAAACGTCAGTATAAATCAGATATGTGGCCTGCCCAAATTCAAAGTGCTTACTGTGCAATTCTTCTGTCTTCTGGGTCTTCATGCCCAGTTTGGCTAATGTAGGGAGTTATGTGTCAAATCCTTCACTGATGATGATGTTATTGTCCTTTGGCCATGTGTTAATAAATGTGATATGATGGTGGGAATTGGACAGAGTGGTCCGAGCTCAAACTGGGCAGGCCTCAGCTCAGCACTGCTGCAGCCAAAAGACCCACTCACAGACGTGTGAATTATTCACAAAAAAACATGTTGATTTTGGCACCAGATTCTGTCAAGAGAAACTTTCTCTGTTCTCTCTCTCTCGCTCACTGTCACTTCCAAATAATACTTTTAATAAAGAAAACATAACTGGTTGTTGACAGACTGTCTGGAGGAACTACAATAGGTGTCAGTCTACGTTTTGCATCTCAAAATAAATAATCTTGTTTTCTACTTTTCTATGTCTTTTCTGGACAGTCTCCCTCCGATCGAAGACAGAGACGCAGAGACAGAGAGTAGTTAACAGAGACGCAGAGACAGAGAGTAGTTAACAGAGATGCAGAGACAGAGAGTAGTTAACAGAGACGCAGAGACAGAGAGTAGTTAACAGAGACGCAGAGAAAAAGAGTAGTTAACAGAGACGCAGAGGGAGAGAGTAGTTAACAGGGACGCAGAGACAGAGAGTAGTTAACAGGGACGCAGAGACAGAGAGTAGTTAACAGAGACGCAGAGACAGAGAGTAGTTAACAGAGACGCAGAGACTGAGAGTAGTTAACAGAGACGCAGAGACAGAGAGTAGTTAACAGAGACAGAGAGTAGTTAACAGAGACACAGAGACAGAGAGTAGTTAACAGAGACAGAGAGTAGTTAACAGAGACAGAGAGTAGTTAACAGAGAAAGAGAGTAGTTAACAGAGACAGAGAGACAGAGAGTAGTTAACAGAGACGCAGAGATAGAGAGTAGTTAACAGAGACAGAGAGTAGTTAACAGAGACAGAGAGTAGTTAACAGAGAAAGAGAGTAGTTAACAGAGACAGAGAGACAGAGAGTAGTTAACAGAGACGCAGAGATAGAGAGTAGTTAACAGAGACGCAGAGACAGAGAGTAGTTAACAGAGACGCAGAGACAGAGAGTAGTTAACAGAGACGCAGAGACAGAGAGTAGTTAACAGAGACGCAGAGACGGAGAGTAGTTAACAGGGACGCAGAAACAGAGAGTAGTTAACAGAGACGCAGAGACAGAGAGTAGTTAACAGAGACGCAGAGGGAGAGAGTAGTTAACCGAGACGCAGAGGGAGAGTGTAGTTAACAGGGACGCAGAGACAGAGAGTAGTTAACAGAAACGCAGAGACAGAGAGTAGTTAACAGAGACGCAGAGACAGAGAGTAGTTAACAGGGACGCAGAGGGAGAGAGTAGTTAACAGGGACGTAGAGACAGAGAGTAGTTAACAGGGACGCAGAGGGAGAGAGTAGTTAACAGAGACGCAGAGACAGAGAGTAGTTAACAGAGACGCAGAGACAGAGAGTACTTAACAGGGACGCAGAGGGAGAGGTGGAGGAAGGGAAGGAGAGGGAGAGATGCAGAGGGAGAGGTGGAGGAAGGGAAGGAGAGGGAGAGATGCAGAGACAGAGAGAGACAGAGGCAGAGAGAGATATGGGATAGAGATAGGCAGAGAGAGATTGAGTGATGCATAGTGAGTTAGGGAGAGGACGAGAGAGAGATATGTAGAGGGGAGAAATGGGGGTAGAGGAAAGTGCTGACAACGCAAGTGGTAGAGAAACAGGGTTTTAACTGATTGGTCGTTAATGGAGGAGGGGGCGGGGGAGAGGGTGATTGGCGATTCTATATCTGACAGCAGTACTAAACAGCTTCAATGTAGCATTATGAGCGAGACAGGGCCTAATTGAGTGGACAGAGAAAATAAGGTTAAACACATACAGTGCCTTCAGAAATATGCAAACACCTTGACGACTTCCACATTTTGTTGTGTTACACCCTGAATTCAAAATATATTTTCTCACCCATTTACACACATAATGACAGAGTGAAAACAGCAGTGAGTCTCCTGGGTACGTCTCTAGGAGCTGTGAGTTTCTCTGAGTACGTCTCTAAGAGCTGTGAGTCTCTCTGGGTACGTCTCGAAGAGCTAGAAGTCTCTCTGGGTACATCTCTAAGAGCTGTGAGTCTCTCTGGGTAAGTCTCTAAGAGCTGTGAGTCGCTCAGAGCTGTGAGTCTCTCTGGGAACGTCTCTAAGAGCTGCGAGTCTCTCTGGGTAAGTCTCTAAGAGCTGCGGGTCTCTTTGGGAAAGTCTCTAAGAGCTGTGAGTCTCTCTTTGTAAGTCTCTTAGAGCTGTGAGTCTCTCAGAGGTGTGAGTCTCTCTTGGTACATCTCTAAGATCTGTGAGTCTCTCTGGGTACGTCCCTAAGAGCTGTGAGTCTCTCTGGGTACGTCTCTAAGAGCTGTGAGTCTCTCTGGGTAAGTCTCTAAGAGCTGTGAGTCTCTCTGGTTACGACTCTAAGAGTGGTGAGTCTCTCTGGGTACGTCTCTAAGAGCTGTGTGTCTCTCTGGGTAAGACTCTAAGAGCTGTGAGTCTCTTTGTGTACGTCTCTAACTGCTGCGAGTTTCTCTGGGTACGTCTCTAAGAGCTGCGAGTCTCTCTGGGTACATCTCTAAGAGCTGCGAGTCTCTCTGGGTACGTCTCTAAGAGCTGTGAGTCTCTCTGGGTAAGTCTCTAAGAGCTGTGAGTCTCTCTGGGTAAATCTCCAAGAGCTATGAGTGTTTCTGGGTACATCTCTAAGAGCTGTGAGTCTCTCTGAGTACGTCTCTAAGAGCAGTGAGTCTCTCTGGGTAAGTCTCTAAGAGCTGTGAATCTCTGGGTACGTCTCTAAGAGCTGTGAGTCTCTCTGAGTACGTCTCTAAGAGCTGTGAGTCTCTTTGGGAAAGTCTCTAAGAGCTGTGAGTCTCTCTGGGAAAGTCTAACAGCTGTGAGTCTCTCTGGGTACGTCGCTAAGAGATGTGAGTCTCTCTGGGTACGTCTCCAAGAGCTGTGAGTCTCTCTGGGTATGTCTCTAAGAGCTGTGAGTCTCTTTGGGTATGTCTCTATGAGCTGTGAGTCTCTCTGGGTAAGACTCTAAGAGCTGCGAGTCTCTCAGAGCTGTGAGTCTCTCTGGGTACGTCTCTAAGAGCTGCGAGTCTCTCTGGGTAAGTCTCTGAGAGCTGCGAGTCTCTGGGTACGTCTCTAAGAGCTGTGAGTCTCTCTGGGTACTTCTCTAAGAGCTATGAGTCTCTCTGGGTAAATCTCCAATAGCTGTGAGTCTCTCTGGGTACATCTCTAAGAGCTGTGAGTCTCTCTGGGTACATCTCGAAGAGCTAGAAGTCTCTCTGGGTACGTCTCTAAGAGCTGTGAGTCTCTCTGAGTACGTCTCTAAGAGCTGTGAGTCGCTCAGAGCTGTGAGTCTCTCTGGGAACGTCTCTAAGAGCTGCGAGTCTCTCTGGGTAAGTCTCTAAGAGCTGCGGGTCTCTTTGGGTAAGTCTCTAAGAGCTGTGAGTCTCTCTGGTTACGACTCTAAGAGTGGTGAGTCTCTCTGGGTACGTCTCTAAGAGCTGTGAGTCTCTCTGGGTAAGACTCTAAGAGCTGTGAGTCTCTCTGTGTACGTCTCTAACTGCTGCGAGTTTCTCTGGGTACGTCTCTAAGAGCTGGGAGTCTCTCTGGGTACATCTCTAAGAGCTGCCAGTCTCTCTGGGTACATCTCTAAGAGCTGCGAGTCTCTCTGGGTACGTCTCTAAGAGCTGTGAGTCTCTCTGGGTAAGTCTCTAAGAGCTGTGAGTCTCTCTGGGTAAATCTCCAAGAGCTGTGAGTGTTTCTGGGTACATCTCTAAGAGCTGTGAGTCTCTCTGGGTACGTCTCTAAGAGCAGTGAGTCTCTCTGGGTAAGTCTCTAAGAGCTGTGAGTCTCTCTGGATACGTCTCTAAGAGTTGTGAGTCTCTCTGAGTATGTCTCCAAGAGCTGTGAGTCTCTCTGGGTACGTCTCTAAGAGTCTCTTTGGGTATGTCTCTATGAGCTGTGAGTCTCTCTGGGTACGTCTCTAAGAGCTGCGAGTCTCTCTGGGTAAGTCTCTGAGAGCTGCGAGTCTCTCTGGGTACTTCTCTAAGAGCTAAGAGTCTCTCTGGGTAAATCTCCAATAGCTGTGAGTCTCTCTGGGTACATCTCTAAGAGCTGTGAGTCTCTCTGGGTACATCTCGAAGAGCTAGAAGTCTCTCTGGGTACGTCTCTAAGAGCTGTGAGTCTCTCTGGGTACGTCTCTAAGAGCTGTGAGTCTCTCTGTGTAAGTCTCTAAGAGCTGTGAGTCGCTCAGAGCTGTGTCTCTCTGGGTACGTCTCTAAGAGCTGCAAGTATCTCTGGGTACATCTCTAAGAGCTGTGAATCTCTCTGAGTACGTCTCTAAGAGCTGTGAGTCTCTTTGGGAAAGTGTCTAAGAGCTGTGAATCTCTCTGGGTACATCTCTAAGAGCTGTGAGTCTCTCTGGGTATGTCTCTATGAGTTGTGAGTCTCTCTGGGTGCGTCTCTAAGAGCGTTGAGTCTCTCTGGGTAAATATCTAAGAGCTGCGAGTCTCCTTGGGTACGTCTCTAAGAGCTGTGAGTCTCTCTGGGTACGTCTCTAAGAGCTGTGAGTCTCTCTGGGTAAGTCTCTAAGAGCGGTGAGTCTCTCAGAGCTGTGAGTCTCTCTGGGTACGTCTCTAAGAGCTGCAAGTCTCTCTGGGTACGCCTCTAAGAGCTGCGAGTCTCTCTGGGTACTTCTCTAAGAGCTGTGAGTCTTTCTGGGTAAATCTCTAAGAGCTGTGAGTCTCTCTGGGTACGTCTCTAGGAGCTGTGAATCTCTCTGGGTAAGTCTCTAAGAGCTGTGAGTCTCTCTGGGTACGTCTCTAAGAGATGTGAGTCTCTCAGAGCTGTGAGTCTCTCTGGGTACGTCTCTAATAGCTGTGAGTCTCTCTGGGTACGTCTCTAAGAGCTGTGAGTCTCTCTGGCTAAGTCTCTAAGAGCTGTGAGTCTCTCTGGGTAAGTCTCTAAGAGCTGTGAGTCTCTCTTTGTAAGTCTCTAAGAGCTTTCCACACCTGGATTATTCTTTTCAAGTCTTCAAGTTCTGTCAAATTGGTTGTTGATCATTGCTAGACAACCATTTTGAGGTCTTGCCATAGATTTTCAAGTCGATTTAAATCAAAACTGTAACTCGGCTACTCAGAAACATTCACTTCTTATTGGTAAGCAACTCCAGTGTATATTTGGCCACGTGTTTTAGGTTATTATCCTGCTGAAAGGTGAATTCATGTCTCAGTGTCTGGTGGAAAACAGACTGAACCAGGTTTTCCTCTAGGATTTTTCCTGTGCTTAGCTTCATTCAGTTTCTGTTTTTCTCCTGAACCACCCAGTAATGTGTTCTATTGGATTTTCCCCAAACATTCAGGACAAAAAGTTAATTGTTTTGCCACAATCCATTTTTGCAGTATTACTTTAGCAGCTTGTTGCTAACAGGACGCTTGTTTTGGAAAATGTTATTCTGTACAGGCTTCCTTCTTGTCCCTCTGTCAATTAAATAAGTATTGTGGAGTAACTACAATGTTGTTTATCCATCCTCAGTTTTTTCCTATGACAGCCATTAAACTCTGTAACTGTTTTAAAGTCGCTATTGTCCTCATGGTGAAATCTCTGAATGGTTTCCTTCCTCTCCACCAACTGAGTTATGAATGACGCCTGTATCTTTGTAGTGACTGGGTGTATTGACACCATCCAAAGTGTAATTAGTGATTTCACCCTGCTCAAAGGGATATTCAAAGTCCAGAACAGACAATGGGAAGCACACAGTACTACAGTACATGGAACCATGGCTACAACTCTATTCCACATCAGGTAACTGATGCAAGCAGTAGGATTAGATTCATAAAAACAGATAAAAATACACCTTATGGAACAACGGGGGCTGTGAAGATACACACACTCTACACACACGTACACATGGATTTTGTATTGTAGATATGTGATAGTAGAGTTGTGGCCTGAGGGAACACACTTAATATGTTGTGAACAGTGTAATGAAATGTAATGTCATTTAAGGTCATCTTTTTTAATGTTCTGGATCCCAGAATGAGAAGCTGCTGCTGCTTTGGCTAATGGGGATCCTTAATAAATACAAATACAAAAGTCTACTTTTTATTTTTACCCATCTACCAATAGGTGCCCTTCTCTATGACGCATTGGAAAACCTCCTTGGTCTTTGTGGTTGAATCTGTGTTTTAAATTCATTGGTTGAACGAAGGACCTTAAATATAATTGTGTGTGTGGGGTACAGAGGGGAGGTAGTTATTCAAAACCCGTGTTAAAACACTATTATCCCACACAGAGTGAGTCCACGCAACTTATGTGAATTGTTAAGAGCATGTTTACTCCTGAACTTATTTAGGTTTGTCATAACAAAGGGGTTGAAACGTATTGACTCTAGACATTTTAGGTTTTCATTTTTAAGTAATTAGGAAAAATGTGGAAAAACATCATTCCTCTTTGACATTATGGGGTATTGTGTGTAGGCCAGTGACAAAACAATCTCTATTTAATACATTTTAGAATAAGGCTGTAATGTAACAAGATGTGGGAAAAGTCAAGGAATGTGAACACTTTCTGAAGGCCCTGTACATGCAGATGTGAACATGCACACAGACAGGACCACTAGTAACACAGGGCCAGGATGTGACTGCAGCAAGTCCTCTGTCCTGTCGCAGTTCACACATTTGCACAGGGATGCATCCACCCACACACACACACACCTCTTTGTGCAATGCTATCAGATTTTGTGTCTGCTCAGTTGGAAAATGAGAAAAGAGGGAAAAGAATGAATGAATATAAATAATGATTTACAGTTGCATTGAAAATCTGTTCTAGCCATATTATAGGGACGTTCAGTTTGGATTTCTCCTGGGCTAAAGGACCCAAAGACATATCAACTGAATCTTTTCTGTTTAGAGTTGAGAGACAACTTTTCAAGTCAGTGTTTCAAAACAGAGTGTATATTTAGTGTCTCTCTGTGTCAGTCAGATAGTGGTATGTGATATCAACACCCCCTCTAATCAATAAGGCTTGATTAGTGGTTGTAGATGGCTCTCTGTGGGTCGATAAGGAGACACTTTCTGTCCAGCGGATAATTGTCTTACCACTCTCATTAGAGGAAAAGAGAAAGAGGGGGAGGAAAGGCAGATAAGAGGAAGAGAGAGAGAGGAAGAGAGAGAGCAGCTGGGGGTGGTAATATGTCCATTCTGATTTAAGATGCGTAGAAAATGGTGTAATAGTGTAAATGGTCCATTCTGGGTGCAGCAGAAAACCTACTTCTCTTAGATTTTATTTGGCTTCAGTGGAACAATACATTATTATCTCTTCATCACCTGATATCTACCAGGGTGTTTATCAATTAAATAATCGATGGACAAACACAATCTGATGTCAAGTGCCCCCCCCCCCACACACACACTTTTCATTCTAGGGCACTAGAAACTAGGTAATTGAGATTAGAGTTGGAGACACCAAAGGAGAGAAGACATCAATGTTTTGCATTAATAAATCATTTCATTTAAAATAATGTTACAATTCATTACAATAAGTTAAATTACTAAATGACTTCAGCTTTCATCAATTCAACCCTGTGTGGTTCTCTTCAGATTGTTTTATTTTCTCATTTGCTTGATTTGTCAGACAGGTGAAGATACTGTAGGATAAGAGAAGTTGCTTAATATCTTACTTAAATAAAGAGTTGACGACGAGGGACAGAGGAGTGTTTGAGAGAGAGATATCGCAGATTACAGGGCGAGATAGCAGAGACATGATTGACAAGTGAAGCAGCCTATGGGAGTGAGACATGATGATCCATTGCGTAAACAGCCTAAGCCTGTTGGAGATTCAGGTCCCAAATCAAATCACTCACAGATACAGGAAAACCCATTGGTGTAGCGATGCCTGGAGAAGTGAGTACACCATCATTTTGCCAGAAAAATCTTTCATAGAAAAACAACAAATGCATGTTAAGCCCACATCAATGCTTATACCGCACAAGGAGACCATTTTTTAGGTCTGGGAAAAATATAAAATAATACTAGTTGCCCTTTAAAATAATTAAGCTACTAGCCAAATACCATGTGGCTCGCAGTGTCTGTACTCTACAATGTAGGCCTACAGTAGAGTCCATGTGATTGCAGAGTTTTCAAAATAAATGCCCTCCAGATTGATACAAATCATAATTATATCATATAGGCCTAATTTGTAGTCAACATTTAAAGATGCACTATACAGAAATAGCTCCGCCATTTCCTGGTTGCTAAAATTCTAAGTTCGCCTAATTTCAGGTTTGTGACAAAACAATAGGTAATTGTATAGTCTTTGTACAATCTCAACCTCTGCAATACATGTTCCATAACCAAAAAGATTGTATTTTCAGCCGTCTGAAACTGGTGTACAAAACAAAATAAAAGATGCAAAAACTAAACTTAATGGGAAGCATAGAAATAGTGCACATAGAATAGATCTACCACTTATTAGACTTGCTTTCAATGATGACAGTGACATTTCTATGTGAACTTGTTTGGTTGCACAAAGTTACATATTGCAGCTTTAATTTGGAAGTTTTCCTTGGGAAAGCATTTGGAAATGTTCATTCAAAACAGCACATAATGACTGAATTGAGCACTGCAAAGATTCAACCAAGACTTTGGACCAAACTGTTTCAATACCTGGTTTGCTTACCCATTGTTTCTTGATTTGATTCATTTAACCTTTATTTAACTAGGCAAGTCCTACCTACCCTACCAGCTGTGAGCTGCTCCATGGGACAACCAGCTGCTGCTCTTACTGCCATGATATTCAGCTGAAACTTGGCTGTGTGCAGCGCACGTGAATATATTACACGTGCTTTACGATTGTGTAGGCTACTTTCTCTATTGTACCACATACTTGATACCATTTATACCACCACTACACTACTTTGATACGGATCAGTGGGAATTAAGAAGTGACTATACCCAATGTCCACTGAACGCAAAGTGGGTTTCGTGAATATTTATTTTACTGAACCTTTATTGAAACCTCTGTGGGGTTTAGAGCGTATACCTCCGTGTAGCTCCTACTACACCACTGTTTAAACCTCTGTGGGGTTTAGAGCGCATACCTCCGTGTAGCTCCTACTACACCACTGTTTAAACCTCTGTGGGGTTTAGAGCGTATACCTCCGTGTAGCTCCTACTACACCACTGTTTAAACCTCTGTGGGGTTTAGGGCGTATACCTCCGTGTAGCTCCTACTACACCACTGGGAAACCCTGCTGTAGGTTAACACTGCATTTAAAGATGTGTGTGGTGTTGCATCAGCATCCAATGATAACATCCACCAGATATTGAATCAGGTGTGTTACTGCTTGGCTGGGGCAAAAGCCTGCACCCACACCGGCCCTCTGTTAGAATACTGGCCAGCCCTGTTCTATAGGAACTGATCTAGTGTTTCTCAGTGGGAGGGAGACCCCTGCAGGTCGTTCTGAGCACTGCAGCTTCTTCAGATACACAAGGACCAATATATCAATTGAACCAAAGACTCACCTAAACCAACACCATAGACATATCCTACAGACTGACAACCACAGTGTGTTTCTAAAGCATCACACCTTTTCTCAAGAACAGAAAGACACAAAACATGTAAATCGAGATGCACTTCTGAGTTCAGTGTTATGACCCCACGGTTAGGCATCAGCAGAACAGAAAGCTTAGGCTAGCATAGAATGAATACAGATTGAGCTTAACATGGTCAACATCTTACAGGGTTCTTTTTGTGCTATTCTGTCCAATGTCTGAAATGTCCACATTAAAAATGATATTTATAAGTCTTTAGGAGGTACACAAAACACACAGGTGACGTAAACATGTTCCTTGTTCAGGTATCTGTCAAGATGGCAGAATACTTTCCTGGGATCCAATTCCTACATGATGAGCATTCTGTGTGTGTGTGTTTTAATGAGAAGGTTTGTGTATTCAAAAATGGCTTCAGGGCAATTTCAGCATCTGTAAACCGAAACAGAACCAGCAGCTGAAACACACATGCTACCCTTGGTTCTGCTCGGCCCAATAGTCACAAATAAAGGAAATGTATGGTTTCTCTCTCTCTGTAATAGTCTCTTCAGTAGATCTCTTTTGAAATGGAGATAGTGGCTACAAACAAGAGATAATATCTATATGTCAATCGGTCTGTGTGGTTCATATGAGTCCAGTCTCTTGTATCATGCGGCCGTTTCCCTCCGTCTGTCTGTCTAGACTCATTCTGGGAGTTCAGTTCAGAGAGAAGGGTTGTTTCTACCTCCAGGGTTCCAACCTAGACTCTCACAGCTGTCCATAATCAGTCGACACACACACACACACACACACACACACACACTTCCTGTTTTAGAACTTTTCAGATGCGTCTCCTCAGTCCATCACCACTAGACGTTTCCTCTTTGAGAACAGGTTCTGTTCCATCACCACCAGCCGTTTCCTCCTTTAGAACAGGTTCTGTTCCATCACCACCAGCCGTTTCCTCTTTTAGAACAGGTTCTGTTCCATCACCACCAGCCGTTTCCTCTTTTAGAACAGGTTCTGTTCCAACACCACCAGCCGTTTCCTCTTTTAGAACAGGTTCTGTTCCATCACCACCAGCCGTTTCCTCTTTTAGAACAGGTTCTGTTCCATCACCACCAGCCGTTTCCTCTTTTAGAACAGGTTCTGTTCCATCACCACCAGCCGTTTCCTCTTTTAGAACAGGTTCTGTTCCATCACCACCAGCCGTTTCCTCTTTTAGAACAGGTTCTGTTCCATCACCACCAGCCGTTTCCTCTTTTAGAACAGGTTCTGTTCCATCACCACCAGCCGTTTCCTCTTTTAGAACAGGTTCTGTTCCATCACCACCAGCCGTTTCCTCTTTTAGAACAGGTTCTGTTCCATCACCACCAGCCGTTTCCTCTTTTAGAACAGGTTCTGTTCCAGCATCTGTATCCCTCTGTTGTTCTCTTCTACCACTGCACTCTGTTCCAGTCCAGAGCACTCCAAAGTGGCCACAAAACACCCAATGGCCTTGCACGTTGTCAAATCCCTTGTCCAATATCGTCCCAGAGAACCATCTCGTTCATCCAAGCCCACCAAAAGCCGTCAGCCTCCTTAGCCAATAGTCACAGGTCTCCATGGAGTTTTGACCAAAGAGGTGATGCGATGTATGAAGGCATGTATCTAAATCTTTAGAGTTACTTATTCACCTGTACAAACCTGCTATATGTTTCTACTGTAGCTTCCTGTTGGCTTGTGTTTATATCGTGTGCTTGGGGTGTATTCAAGGGTTCATGGTGAGTAACAGCTTAAGTTGTAGTGTGCGTCATTGTTTCTCCTTCAGTCAGTCCAGAAGTTGTTCATTTGTAGTTTGATGGTGTGTGGTGGTGGTTGATCTGTAGTTGCTGTTATTGGCATGTAGAAGTTGTAGTTTGTTGGTTTGTAGTTGGTGTAGTAGTAGTTGTGTGAGGACAGGTAGTGGTGGTAGTTCCGGGCCAAGCAAGACCAGAGGGACGGATGGAGGAGAGCATGTTTAGGAGGTGATGATCTCTCCTCCTAGGTGCCTCCATCCCTTCTGTGTCTCAACAGCTGGAAGATATTCTGAAACAGACACACGGCTCAGGAAACAACAACATGCGCAGGCTTGCAAAAATGCACATGGACACTCGCACACACACACACACGCACACACGCACACACACACACACACGCACACACACGCCCAGGCCCAGGCCCAGGCCGCTACTGCTGTACCAGAGACAGAGGCAGGCAAAGCCTTACCTTGCTACACATACCTTCTTTACTGCAGTTCTTATTGTCCTTATCCACAGCCTCCTCTTCCACCTGGAGACACACAATATTCCACAACATTCTCATCAAACAATATCATTGGACAACATTCCAAAGATATTAGCCAGTGAAATGTGCAACATAAGACTGCTGGTTAGCCAGTAGACAGTACATGGCAGCATAAGACTGCTGGTTAGCCAGTAGACAGTACATGGCACCATAAGACTGCTGGTTGACCAGTATACAGTACATGGCAGCATAAGACTGCTGGTTAGCCAGTACATGGCAGCAAAAGACTGCTGGTTAGCTAGTAGACAGTACATGGCAGTATAAGACTGCTGGTTAGCCAGTACATGGCAGCATAAGACTGCTGGTTAGCCAGTACATGGCAGCAAAAGACTGCTGGTTAGCCAGTAGACAGTACATGGCAGCATAAGACTGCTGGTTAGCCAGTACATGGCAGTATAAGACTGCTGGTCAGCCAGTAGACAGTGCATGGCAGCATAAGACTGCTGGTTAGCCAGTAGACAGTACATGGCAGCAAAAGACTGCTGGTTTGCCAGTAGACAGTACATGGCAGTATAAGACTGCTGGTTAGCCAGTAGACAGTTCATGGCAGTATAAGACTGCTGGTTAGCCAGTAGACAGTACATGGCAGCATAAGACTGCTGGTTAGCCAGTAGACAGTTCATGGCAGCATAAGACTGCTGGTTAGCCAGTAGACAGTACATGGCAGCATAAGACTGCTGCTTTGCCAGTAGACAGTACATGGCAGTATAAGACTGCTAGTCAGCCAGTAGACAGTACATGGCAGTATAAGACTGCTGGTTAGCCAGTAGACAGTACATGGCAGTATAAGACTGCTGGTCAGCCAGTAGACAGTACATGGCAGTATAAGACTGCTGGTTAGCCAGTAGACAGTACAAAGCAGTATACAACCCTCTTCTCACCTCTTTCCTCCACTTGAGTTCACAGAAGACTCTCTCAACGCACTCATGCAGGTAGTTGAACTGGACACAGGACAACAAAGGGTTAACTCTCTGCACATTGATACATCATGTTCAGACATTCGTTGGGACTCTCAAAAGGTGTGTACTGTGAGTGTGTGTGAGACTCACGTAGGGAGTAAAGATCTTGACCCAGCGAGGTTTCTTCTCTGCCCTGGCGTACTGGAAGCAGAAGGCCATGCCCTCCTCATCAGTGTCCCAGTGCTGCATCTCCACCCACTCAAACACGATCACCTGGTTCTGTTACAGAGAGACAGGGTCAACACACACACACACACACACACACACACACACACACACACACACACACACACACACACACACACCTCTAACGTTCCCTCCTCTGTGCAGGCGTGCAGTTTAAAGTGGTGTATGCTGATGGCTGTGACGACGTGGCCTTTGCGTCGGGAGTCACAGGAGCAGTGTGGGAAGATGATCTCATTGTAGCCTTCACAGCCCCGTAACATACTGAGATACTGGGGGAAAGAGAGAACATTTAGGGGGTCAGACAACTGCTTCTAGAAACCATCCTATGTTCCATGTCTATTTGGTCATATATGCCATGTACAGTGCCTTGCGAAAGTATTCGGCCCCCTTGAACTTTGCGACCTTTTGCCACATTTCAGGCTTCAAACATTAAGATATAAAACTGTATTTTTTTGTGAAGAATCAACAACAAGTGGGACACAATCATGAAGTGGAACGACATTTATTGGATATTTCAAACTTTTTTAACAAATCAAAAACTGAAAAATTGGGCGTGCAAAATTATTCAGCCCCTTTACTTTCAGTGCAGCAAACTCTCTCCAGAAGTTCAGTGAGGATCTCTGAATGATCCAATGTTGACCTAAATGACTAATGATGATAAATACAATCCACCTGTGTGTAATCAAGTCTCCGTATAAATGCACCTGCACTGTGATAGTCTCAGAGGTCCGTTAAAAGCGCAGAGAGCATCATGAAGAACAAGGAACACACCAGGCAGGTCCGAGATACTGTTGTGAAGAAGTTTAAAGCCGGATTTGGATACAAAAAGATTTCCCAAGCTTTAAACATCCCAAGGAGCACTGTGCAAGCGATAATATTGAAATGGAAGGAGTATCAGACCACTGCAAATCTACCAAGACCTGGCCGTCCCTCTAAACTTTCAGCTCATACAAGGATAAGACTGATCAGAGATGCAGCCAAGAGGCCCATGATCACTCTGGATGAACTGCAGAGATCTACAGCTGAGGTGGGAGACTCTGTCCATAGGACAACAATCAGTCGTATATTGCACAAATCTGGCCTTTATGGAAGAGTGGCAAGAAGAAAGCCATTTCTTAAAGATATCCATAAAAAGTGTTGTTTAAAGTTTGCCACAAGCCACCTGGGAGACACACCAAACATGTGGAAGAAGGTGCTCTGGTCAGATGAAACCAAAATGGAACTTTTTGGCAACAATGCAAGACGTTATGTTTGGCGTAAAAGCAACACAGCTCATCACCCTGAACACACCATCCCCACTGTCAAACATGGTGGTGGCAGCATCATGGTTTGGGCCTGCTTTTCTTCAGCAGGGACAGGGAAGATGGTTAAAATTGATGGGAAGATGGATGGAGCCAAATACAGGACCATTCTGGAAGAAAACCTGATGGAGTCTGCAAAAGACTTGAGACTGGGACGGAGATTTGTCTTCCAACAAGACAATGATCCAAAACATAAAGCAAAATCTACAATGGAATGGTTCAAAAATAAACATATCCAGGTGTTAGAATGGTCAAGTCAAAGTCCAGACCTGAATCCAATCGAGAATCTGTGGAAAGAACTGAAAACTGCTGTTCACAAATGCTCTCCATCCAACCTCACTGAGCTCGAGCTGTTTTGCAAGGAGGAATGGGAAAAAATGTCAGTCTCTCGATGTGCAAAACTGATAGAGACATACCCCAAGCGACTTACAGCTGTAATCGCAGCAAAAGGTGGCGCTACAAAGTATTAACTTAATAAGGGGCTGAATAATTTTGCACGCCCAATTTTTCAGTTTTCTATTTGTTAAAAAAGTTTGAAATATCCAATAAATGTTGTTCCACTTCATGATTGTGTCCCACTTGTTGTTGATTCTTCACAAAAAAATACAGTTTTATATCTTTATGTTTGAAGCCTGAAATGTGGCAAAAGGTCGCAAAGTTCAAGGGGGCCAAATACTTTTGCAAGGCACTGTATATACCAAGTCTTACGCTACATGACCTAGTTTATTCCCATCTATTACAGCCCTACACTTAACCAGAATGGAAGACCAGTCATGTACTCCCTGACGAAGGCCATGCAGTCGAAACGTGTCAGAGTTTTAAATCTGTTTCCATTGAACATGCCATACAAAAAAAGGCATTTTAATTCATTATCTGAAGAGGGCCTTGGTCCTCCTTTCTTTTTGACAGTCATGTACTGTATTTGCTCATTAGTTGTGACAGTAATGTCTGTTGTAGCATGGCCATCTAGTGACTAGAAGAGAGGCAGAGAGAGACACTTACCATGGCCATCTAGTGACTAGAAGAGAGGCAGAGAGAGACACTAACCATGGCCATCTAGTGACTAGAAGAGAGGCAGAGCGAGATACTTACCATGGCCATCTAGTGACTAGAAGAGAGGGAGAGAGAGACACTTACCATGGTCATCTAGTGACTGGAAGAGAGGCAGAGAGAGACACTTACCATGGTCATCTAGTGACTAGAAGAGAGGCAGAGAGAGACACTAACCATGGTCATCTAGTGACTAGAAGAGAGGCAGAGCGAGACACTAACCATGGCCATCTAGTGACTAGAAGAGAGGCAGAGCGAGATACTTACCATGGCCATCTAGTGACTAGAAGAGAGGGAGAGAGAGACACTTACCATGGTCATCTAGTGACTGGAAGAGAGGCAGAGAGAGACACTTACCATGGTCATCTAGTGACTAGAAGAGAGGCAGAGAGAGACACTAACCATGGTCATCTAGTGACTAGAAGAGAGGCAGAGCGAGACACTAACCATGGCCATCTAGTGACTAGAAGAGAGGCAGAGCGAGACACTTACCATGGTCATCTAGTGACTAGAAGAAAGGGAGAGAGACACTAACCATGGCCATCTAGTGACTAGAAGAGAGGCAGAGAGAGACACTAACCATGGCCATCTAGTGACTAGAAGAGAGGGAGAGAGAAACTAACCATGGCCATCTAGTGACTAGAAGAGAGACAGAGAGAGCCACTTTCCATGGTCATCTAGTGACTAGCAGAGAGGTAAAGAGAGACACTTACCATGGCCATCTAGTGACTAGAAGAGAGGCAGAGAGAGACACTTACCATGGTCACCTAGTGACTAGAAGAAAGGGAGAGAGACACTAACCATGGCCATCTAGTGACTAGAAGAGAGAGACACTAACCATGGCCATCTAGTGACTAGAAGAGAGGGAGAGAGAGACACTAACCATTGCCATCTAGTGACTAGAAGAGAGAGAGACACTAACCATGGCCATCTAGTGACTAGCAGAGGGAGAGAGAGACACTAACCATGGTCATCTAGTGACTAGAAGAGAGGGATAGAGAGACACTAACCATGGCCATCTAGTGACTAGAAGAGAGAGACACTAACCATGGCCATCTAGTGACTAGAAGAGAGGGAGAGAGAGACACTAACCATTGCCATCTAGTGACTAGAAGAGAGAGAGACACTAACCATGGCCATCTAGTGACTAGAAGAGAGGGAGAGAGAGACACTAACCATGGCCATCTTCTTCTGTTCTGCTAATTTCTGTAGCTGGTAGGACTTCTCCTCTGCCTTGATAAATCCCCTTTTCACATCATCCACCGCCTGAGAGAGGTGGGGTGAGAGAGAGAGTTATGATGGACAAACCAACTGAACTCTACCTTACACACACACACAATGCACATTCCCCTGACACACACAAAATTCACACTCCCCTGACACACACACACACACAATGCACATTCCCCTGACACACACACAATGCACATTCCCCTGACACACACACAATGCACATTCCCCTGACACACACACACACACAATGCACACTCCCCTGACACACACACACACAATGCACACTCCCCTGACACACACACACACACACAATGCACACTCCCCTGACACACACACACAATGCACACTCCCCTGACACACACACACAATGCACACTCCCCTGACACACACACACACACACACACAATGCACACTCCCCTGACACACACACACACACAATGCACACTCCCCTGACACACACACACACACAATGCACACTCCCCTGACACACACACACAATGCACACACACCTGGTGGAAGCAGTAGCTGACGGCCAGTTGGTTGTCATTGAGCAGGATCTCCTCCTCGGTGGTGAAGAGCCACTTACGCAGGGTGAGGCAGGTCCCAGGGACAGCAGACGTGTAGTTCTGAACATACAGCTTGTGGGGGAACTCATTAGGAGCCAGTTTACGCACTGACGGAGAGAGACAGAGACAGAGAGAGCGACAGGGTTAGGTCGGTGGGAGAGAGACAGGGTTAGGTCGGTGGGAGAGAGACAGAGAGCGACAGGGTTAGGTCGGTGGGAGAGAGACAGGGTTAGGTCGGTGGGAGAGAGACAGAGAGCGACAGGGTTAGGTCGGTGGGAGAGAGACAGAGAGCGACAGGGTTAGGTCGGTGGGAGAGAGAGAGAGCGACAGGGTTAGGTCGGTGGGAGAGAGAGAGAGCGACAGGGTTAGGTCGGTGGGAGAGAGAGAGAGCGACAGGGTTAGGTCGGTGGGAGAGAGAGAGAGCGACAGGGTTAGGTCGGTGGGTGAGAGAGAGAGCGACAGGGTTAGGTCGGTGGGTGAGAGAGAGAGCGACAGGGTTTGGTCGGTGGGAGAGAGAGAGAGCGACAGGGTTAGGTCGGTGGGAGAGAGAGAGAGCGACAGGGTTTGGTCGGTGGGAGAGAGAGAGAGCGACAGGGTTAGATCGGTGGGAGAGAGAGAGCGACAGGGTTAGGTCGGTGGGAGAGAGAGAGAGCGACAGGGTTAGGTCGGTGGGAGAGAGAGAGAGCGACAGGGTTTGGTCGGTGGGAGAGAGAGAGAGCGACAGGGTTAGGTCGGTGGGAGAGAGAGAGAGCGACAGGGTTTGGTCGGTGGGAGAGAGAGAGAGCGACAGGGTTAGGTCGGTGGGAGAGAGAGAGAGCGACAGGGTTAGGTCGGTGGGAGAGAGAGAGCGACAGGGTTAGATCGGTGGGAGAGAGAGAGCGACAGGGTTAGGTCGGTGGGAGAGAGAGAGAGAGAGAGATCGACAGGGTTAGGTCGGTGAGAGAGAGACAGAGAGAGCGACAGGGTTAGGTCGGTGGAGGAGAGAGCGACAGGGTTAGGTCGGTGGGAGAGAGAGCGACAGGGTTAGGTCGGTGGGAGAGAGAGTGACAGGGTTAGGTCGGTGGGAGAGAGACAGAGAGCGACAGGGTTAGGTCGGTGGGAGAGAGAGAGAGAGAGAGCGACAGGGTTAGGTCGGTGGGAGAGAGAGAGAGAGCGACAGGGTTAGGTCGGTGGGAGAGAGAGAGAGAGCGACAGGGTTAGGTCGGTGGGGGAGAGAGAGAGAGCGACAGGGTTAGATCAATGGGAGAGAGAGAGCGACAGGGTTAGGTCGGTGGGAGAGAGAGAGAGCGACAGGGTTAGGTCGGTGGGAGAGAGAGAGAGCGACAGGGTTTGGTCGGTGGGAGAGAGAGAGAGCGACAGGGTTAGGTCGGTGGGAGAGAGAGAGAGCGACAGGGTTTGGTCGGTGGGAGAGAGAGAGAGCGACAGGGTTAGGTCGGTGGGAGAGAGAGAGAGCGACAGGGTTAGGTCGGTGGGAGAGAGAGAGAGCGACAGGGTTAGATCGGTGGGAGAGAGAGAGCGACAGGGTTAGGTCGGTGGGAGAGAGAGAGAGAGATCGACAGGGTTAGGTCGGTGAGAGAGAGACAGAGAGAGCGACAGGGTTAGGTCGGTGGAGGAGAGAGCGACAGGGTTAGGTCGGTGGGAGAGAGAGTGACAGGGTTAGGTCGGTGGGAGAGAGACAGAGAGCGACAGGGTTAGGTCGGTGGGAGAGAGAGAGAGAGAGAGCGACAGGGTTAGGTCGGTGGGAGAGAGAGAGAGAGCGACAGGGTTAGGTCGGTGGGAGAGAGAGAGAGAGCGACAGGGTTAGGTCGGTGGGGGAGAGAGAGAGAGCGACAGGGTTAGGTCGGTGGGAGAGAGAGCAACAGGGTTAGGTCGGTGGGAGAGAGAGAGAGCGACAGGGTTAGGTCGGTGGGAGAGAGAGAGAGCGACAGGGTTAGGTCGGTGCGAGAGAGACAGAGAGCGACAGGGTTAGGTCGGTGGGAGAGAGAGAGCGACAGGGTTAGGTCGGTGGGAGCGAGACAGAGAGCGACAGGGTTAGGTCGGTGGGAGAGAGACAGAGAGCGACAGGGTTAGGTCGGTGGGAGAGAGAGAGAGCGACAGGGTTAGGTCGGTGGGAGCGAGACAGAGAGCGACAGGGTTAGGTCGGTGGGAGCGAGAGCGACAGGGTTAGGTCGGTGGGAGAGAGAGCGACAGGGTTAGGTCGGTGGGAGAGAGAGCGACAGGGTTAGGTCGGTGGGAGAGAGAGCGACAGGGTTAGGTCGGTGGGAGAGAGACAGAGAGCGACAGGGTTAGGTCGGTGGGAGAGAGAGAGCGAGAGCGACAGGGTTAGGTCGGTGGGAGAGAGAGAGAGAGCGACAGGGTTAGGTCGGTGGGAGAGAGAGAGAGAGCGACAGGGTTAGGTCGGTGGGGGAGAGAGAGAGAGCGACAGGGTTAGGTCGGTGGGAGAGAGAGCAACAGGGTTAGGTCGGTGGGAGAGAGACAGAGAGCGACAGGGTTAGGTCGGTGGGAGAGAGAGAGCGACAGGGTTAGGTCGGTGCGAGAGAGAGAGAGCGACAGGGTTAGGTCGGTGCGAGAGAGACAGAGAGCGACAGGGTTAGGTCGGTGGGAGAGAGAGAGAGAGCGACAGGGTTAGGTCGGTGGGAGCGAGACAGAGAGCGACAGGGTTAGGTCGGTGGGAGAGAGACAGAGAGCGACAGGGTTAGGTCGGTGGGAGAGAGAGAGAGCGACAGGGTTAGGTCGGTGGGAGCGAGACAGAGAGCGACAGGGTTAGGTCGGTGGGAGAGAGAGCGACAGGGTTAGGTCGGTGGGAGAGAGAGCGACAGGGTTAGGTCGGTGGGAGAGAGAGCGACAGGGTTAGGTCAGTGGGGGAGAGACAGAGAGCGACAGGGTTAGGTCGGTGGGAGAGAGACAGAGAGAGCGACAGGGTTAGGTTGGTGGGAGAGAGAGAGAGCGACAGGGTTAGGTCGGTGGGAGAGAGAGAGAGCGACAGGGTTAGGTCGGTGGGAGAAAGAGAGAGCGACAGGGTTAGGTCGGTGGGAGAGAGAGAGAGAGAGCGACAGGGTTTGGTCGGTGGGAGAGAGAGAGAGCGACAGGGTTTGGTCGGTGGGAGAGAGAGAGAGCGACAGGGTTTGGTCGGTGGGAGCGAGACAGAGAGCGACAGGGTTAGGTCGGTGGGAGAGAGACAGAGAGCGACAGGGTTAGGTCGGTGGGAGCGAGACAGAGAGCGACAGGGTTAGGTCGGTGGGAGCGAGACAGAGAGCGACAGGGTTAGGTCGGTGGGAGAGAGAGCGACAGGGTTAGGTCGGTGGGAGAGAGAGCGACAGGGTTAGGTCGGTGGGAGAGAGAGCGACAGGGTTAGGTCAGTGGGGGAGAGACAGAGAGCGACAGGGTTAGGTCGGTGGGAGAGAGACAGAGAGAGCGACAGGGTTAGGTCGGTGGGAGAGAGACAGAGAGAGCGACAGGGTTAGGTCGGTGGGAGAAAGAGAGAGCGACAGGGTTAGGTCGGTGGGAGAAAGAGAGAGCGACAGGGTTAGGTCGGTGGGAGAGAGAGAGAGAGAGAGCGACAGGGGTTGGTCGGGGGGAGAGAGAGAGAGCGACAGGGTTTGGTCGGTGGGAGAGAGAGAGAGCGACAGGGTTTGGTCGGTGGGAGAGAGAGAGAGCGACAGGGTTTGGTCGGTGGGAGAGAGAGAGAGCGACAGGGTTAGGTCGGTGGGAGAGAGAGAGAGAGCGACAGGGTTAGGTCGGTGGGAGAGAGAGAGAGAGCGACAGGGTTAGGTCGGTGGGAGAGAGAGAGAGCGACAGGGTTAGGCTGGTGGGAGAGAGAGAGAGCGACAGGGTTAGGTCCGTGGGAGAGAGAGAGAGCGACAGGGTTAGGTCGGTGGGAGAGAGAGAGAGCGACAGGGTTAGGTCGGTGGGAGAGAGACAGAGAGCGACAGGGTTAGGTCGGTGGGAGAGAGAGAGAGCGACAGGGTTAGGTCGGTGGGAGCGAGACAGAGAGCGATAGGGTTAGGTCGGTGGGAGCGAGACAGAGAGCGACAGGGTTAGGTCGGTGGGAGAGAGAGAGAGAGCGATAGGGTTAGGTCGGTGGGAGAGAGACAGAGAGCGACAGGGTTAGGTCGGTGGGAGAGAGAGCGACAGGGTTAGGTCGGTGGGTGTTTTCCTGTTGTGGCTAGATGGTATACAGCTACGGTAGGAAAGTTCCATGTTTGAGTTGAGTCAAGGAAAAATGTAGCATTTTACCTAACCCATACCCTTTTCCTAACCTTAACCTAATTCTCCTAACTTGCTGCGTAAGTTCTCCTAACCCACTACGTTAATTCTCCTAACCCACTACGTTAATTCTCCTAACCCACTACGTTAATTCTCCTAACCCGGCTATGAAAAGCCAATTCGTAGCTGTATACCATCTAATCAAAACCGTGTTTCGCTACAAATAGAAATGCTTTGCTCATATCCCAACCAACCAGACACCACAACATCATGAAGAAGTGATTCAATCAACAAAGCTCCTGGGTAGGAATGTTAGCCTCTATGATTAAAGACACACACACACACACACACACACACACACACACACACACACACACACACACACACACACACACACACACACACACACACACACACACACACACACACACACACACACACACACACACAGTGAGGCCAAAGTCTCAGGTGATTAAGGTTAATGCTAGAGTTAGCACATGGAAAAAGACTAGTACTATGAAATAAAAGATCTCACCCTCACACTTACCAAAGGAGTGGTTGATGACCTCAAACAGAGCAAAGTAGCTGGCTGTTATGCTGTCCATTCCTACTGTCATGACCACAGCCTGTGGGAGAGTGAGAAAGGCCTGTGCATTAACAAAGAGGCCTGTGCATTAACAAAGAGGCCTGTGCATTAACAAGGAGGCCTGTGCATTAACAAGGAGGCCTGTGCATTAACAAGGAGGCCTGTGCATTAACAAGGAGGCCTGTGCATTAACAAGGAGGCCTGTGCGTTAACAAGGAGGCCTGTGCATTAACAAGGAGGCCTGTGCATTAACAAGGAGTGCTGTGTACATTTATGGTCCAGCCTAGAATTGTTTAATGTGGGTCCAAGTGGTAACCAAGGTGTGAGGGTGTGGCCTGATGTTCCAGGGCACTAGGTGTGGCCTGATGTTCCAGGGAACTAGGTGTGGCCTGATGTTCCAGGGATATGGTGTGGCCTGATGCTCCTGGGGACTAGGTGTGGCCTGATGTTCCTGGGGACTAGGTGTGGCCTGATGTTCCTGGGGACTAGGTGTGAAGGTGTGGCATGATGTTCCTAGGGACTAGGTGTGAGGGTGTGGCCTGATGTTCCTGGGGACTAGGTGTGGCCTGATGTTCCTGGGGACTAGGTGTGGCCTGATGTTCCTGGGGACTAGGTGTGAGGGTTTGGCCTGATGGTCCTGGGGACTAGGTGTGAGGGTGTGGCCTGATGGTCCTGGGGACTAGGTGTGAGGGTGTGGCCTGCTGGTCCTGGGGACTAGGTGTGAGGGTGTGGCCTGATGGTCCTGGGGACTAGGTGTGAGGGCTGTATGTGTAACTAGAGGTTAGGGGTGTGTTACCTGGTAGACCTGGTCAGTTGTACAGTTCTTTCGGACTCGGACTGTGGCGGTGGTTTTATCAGGCATGGCTATCCTCAACTCCACATCTGATACGCCGTTATAGTTCTACGGAGAATGGGGGGTGGCAAGAGATGACTTACAGGACCACTCATAGGCCAGACATGCGCGCACACACACACACACACACACACACACACACACACACACACACACACACACACACACAGTGTAGACAGAGATGGAAAAGCAGAAGAGAGGAAACCAAAAAGAAGGAAAAAGGACAGAGATGTCAGCCCCATCTCACACACCACACATCCCAGAGGATAGGATGAGAGGAGAGAGAACAGCAGAACAAGAGAGAGTCTAAAACAAGAATACATCTTAGAGAGGAATAAGCAAACACACTCAGAATGACACGCTTACCTCATCAGACTCGTCAGACAGAAACTCCTGCATGACATCACTCTCCCCAATCACCCTCACTGAACACACTGTGAAGAGAGAAGGGAGAATGGGCAGCAGGATGGTGAAAAGGAGGGGAGAGAGAAAGTAGAAACACTGAGAAAGGCAGATCCCACTGTAGACACTCCCACGAGTTCCTCTATGAGTAGGCTGTAATCCTGACCATCTCTATCTCCTCTAAGACACTCCCATGAGCCTCTCTTAGTAGCCTGTAATCCTGACCATCTCTACCTCCTCTAAGACACTCCCATGAGTTCCTCTATGAGTAGCCTGTAATCCTGACCATCTCTACCTCCTCTCTAAGACACTCCCATGAGTTCCTCTATGAGTAGCCTGTTATCCTGACCATCTCTCCCTCCTCTCTAAGACAGTCCCATGAGCCTCTCTTAGTAGCCTGTTATCCTGACCATCTCTACCTCCTCTCTAAGACACTCCCATGAGCCTCTCTTAGTAGCCTGTTATCCTGACCATCTCTACCTCCTCTCTAAGACACTCCCATGAGCCTCTCTTAGTAGCCTGTAATCCTGACCATCTCTACCTCCTCTCTAAGACACTCCCATGAGCCTCTCTTAGTAGCCTGTAATCCTGACCATCTCTACCTCCTCTAAGACACTCCCATGAGCCTCTCTTAGTAGCCTGTTATCCTGACCATCTCTACCTCCTCTAAGACACTCCCATGAGTTCCTCTATGAGTAGCCTGTAATCCTGACCATCTCTACCTCCTCTCTAAGACACTCCCATGAGTTCCTCTATGAGTAGCCTGTAATCCTGACCATCTCTACCTCCTCTCTAAGACACTCCCATGAGTTCCTCTATGAGTAGCCTGTTATCCTGACCATCTCTCCCTCCTCTCTAAGACAGTCCCATGAGCCTCTCTTAGTAGCCTGTTATCCTGACCATCTCTACCTCCTCTCTAAGACACTCCCATGAGCCTCTCTTAGTAGCCTGTAATCCTGACCATCTCTACCTCCTCTCTAAGACACTCCCATGAGCCTCTCTTAGTAGCCTGTAATCCTGACCATCTCTACCTCCTCTAAGACACTCCCATGAGCCTCTCTTAGTAGCCTGTTATCCTGACCATCTCTACCTCCTCTAAGACACTCCCATGAGTTCCTCTATGAGTAGCCTGTAATCCTGACCATCTCTACCTCCTCTCTAAGACACTCCCATGAGTTCCTCTATGAGTAGCCTGTTATCCTGACCATCTCTCCCTCCTCTCTAAGACAGTCCCATGAGCCTCTCTTAGTAGCCTGTTATCCTGACCATCTCTACCTCCTCTCTAAGACACTCCCATGAGCCTCTCTTAGTAGCCTGTTATCCTGACCATCTCTACCTCCTCTCTAAGACACTCCCATGAGCCTCTCTTAGTAGCCTGTAATCCTGACCATCTCTACCTACTCTCTAAGACACTCCCATGAGTTCCTCTGAGTAGCCTGTAATCCTGACCATCTCTACCTCCTCTCTAAAACACTCCCATGAGTTCCTCTGAGTAGCCTGTAATCCTGACCATCTCTACCTCCTCTCTAAGACACTCCCATGAGCCTCTCTTAGTAGCCTGTAATCCTGACCATCTCTACCTCCTCTCTAAAACACTCCCATGAGTTCCTCTATGAGTAGCCTGTTATCTTCCTCTCCAATCCTTTCCTTTTCACATGTCTTCTTCTTCCTCCATTCATGTATTGCATCAACTTCCACCTTCTTCCAGTTATCCCTCCATCTCTCATTCCACCCTTTCTATCACCTTTCCAAATGGTTTTTGCCTCATATTTCTCTGGTCTAATCTTTCTTTCTCCCCCCCTCTCACCTTTCTCCAGGTATTCCTCCAGTCCCCTGCGTCTAGCGTCTAGTTGTTGTTCAGACAGGGAAAAAGGCCATTTGCCAGGTATTTTGGGGAAGGTGTAGTTGGCAAACTCTCTCTTCAGGTTCTGGTTGAGGATAGCAAACTCCCTGTACCTCTTAGAGCACAGCTGTCTGCCTGCCATGTACACATTATACATCTGCAAACAGAGACACACAGTTCAAATATACTTTAGGTATTTTATTTCATTTAACTAGGCAAGTCAGTTAAGATCAAATTCTTATTTAAAATGACGGCCTAGGAACAATGGGTTAACTGCCTTGTTCAGGGGCAGAACAACAGATTTTTACCTTGTCAGCTTGGGGAGTTGATTTAACAACCTTTTGGTTACTGGCCCAACGCTCTAACCACTAGGCTACCTGCGGCAATACCTACATGTTATGTACATCTTTCCTCAGGCATTTTATCTCTCCCTCCCTCTCTCCCCTGGTTGCGTTCAGTGTATTTGCATGTTGGGACAGATGTGGACAGGTTATTCGCACCACTCCTTCCCTCTCTCCACCCACCCCTTCCTTTCTTTCTCCTTCCGTCCATCTACTCACCACAAACCTCTCCTGGTTGAGTTCAGCGTGTTTGTATGTGGGGACAGAGATGGGGACGGCCTGTTTGTCGCTGTAGTCGTAGCAGGACTGGGCTGAGCCGTCGTCTCCAGGGTCCAGACAGTCAGCCTCCTGGGGAGGTACAGACAGCACGGCCAGCATCAGCTCCCTCTCCCCTGCACGGATCAGATCCACCACCTGCTTATGGGTCGCCCCCTCCACGTTCACACTATTACTGAGAGGAGAGATATGCAGATGAAGGAGGTAGAGATTGAATATTCATTCATAATTGGGCTAGGGTATACTGAGTCATCATTGCAAATGAGCAGCAGCACTCATACATAATTAGAAACTAGCATTGGTTCTTTCTGCCTAAAATGAATTGTGTTGTTGACGTTTCTTGCTGCCTAGTCAGTGTCTGTCTTGGTGTGAGTGGACTCTTGTATAACAGTGATCATCCTATATTAAGTGCCAGTCTGTGTGTGTCTGGGAGTGAATGGACGAGCCCTCTTGTATAACAGTGATCATCCTATATTAAGTGCCAGTCTGTGTGTGTCTGGGAGTGAATGGACAAACCCTCTTGTATAACAGTGATCATCCTATATTAAGTGCCAGTCTGTGTGTGTCTGGGAGTGAATGGACAAACCCTCTTGTATAACAGTGATCATCCTATATTAAGTGCCAGTCTGTGTGTGTCTGGGAGTGAATGGACGAGCCCTCTTGTATAACAGTGATCATCCTATATTAAGGGTCAGTCAGTAGACGTCATGATAAGGCTGTCAGCAAGTCTAATGTTCACCTCAGCTGGAACTCTGATGTCTCCCATGGCAACGGGGTCACGTTTGGGTCGCGTCACTCAGATGACTGTGTGTCAGAGCATGAGCTAGTAAGATGGACTTGTGACCTCTGCAGGGACTCTGTGTGTGTGTTAGAGGTCGACCGATTATGATTTTTCAACGCCGATACCGATACCGATTATTGGAGGACCAAAAAAGTCGATAACGATTAAAATCGGCCGATTTTTACATTTTTTTAATTTGTAATAATGACAATTACAACAATACTGAATTAACACTTATTTTAACTTAATATAAAACATCAATAAAATCAATTTAGCCTCAAATAAATAATGAAACATGTTCAATTTGGTTTAAATAATGCAAAAACAAAGTGTTGGAGAAGAAAGTAAAAGTGCAATATGTGCCATGTAAAAAAGCTAACGTTTAAGTTCCTTGCTCAGAACATGAGAACATATGAAAGCTGGTGGTTCCTTTTAACATGAGTCTTCAATATTCCAAGGTAAGAGGTTTTAGGTTGTAGTTAATATAGTATTTACAGAACTATTTCTCTCTATACAATTTGTATTTCATATACCTTTGACTCTTGGATGTTCTTATAGGCACTATAGTATTGCCAATGTAACAGTATAGCTTCCGTCCACCTCCTTGCCCCTACCTGGGCTCGAGCCAGGAACACATCGACAACAGCCACCCTCGAAGCATCGTTACCCATCGCTCCACAAAAGTCACGGCCCTTGCAGCGCAAGGAGAATAACTACTCCAAATCTAAAAGCAAGTGACGTTTGAAACAGTATTAGCGCACACCCAGCTAACTAGCTAGCCATTTCACATGGGTTACACCAGCCATTAGGCTGATAGGCTTGAAGTCATGAACAGCGCTGTGCTTGCGAAGAGCTGGTTGCAAAAACGCACAAAAGTGCTGTTTGAATGAATGATTACGGGCCTGCTGCTGCTCAGTCAGACTGCTCTATCAAATCAGACTTAATTATAACATAATAACACACAGAAATACAAGCCTTTGGTCATTAATATGATCGAATCTGGAAACTATAATTTCGAAAACAAAACGTTTATTATTTCAGTGAAATACGGAACCATTCGGTATTTTATCTAACGGGTGGCATCCCTAAGTCTAAATATTCTTGTTACATTGCACAACCTTAAATGCATGTCATAATTACATAAAATTCTGGCAAATTAGTTCGCAATGAGCCAGGCAGCCCAAACTGTTGCATCTACCCTGACTCTGCGTGCAATGAACGCAAGCGAAATGACACAATTTCACCTGGTTAATATTGCCTGCTAACCTGGATCAGTACCAAGTGATTATGATTGATTGTTTTTTATAAGATAAGTTTAATGCTAGCTAGCAATTTACCTTGGCTTCTACTGCATTCGCGTAACAGGCAGGCTACTCGTGGAGTGCAATGGTTAGAGCGTTGGACCAGTTAACTGTACGGTTGCAAGATTGAAACCCCCGAGCTGACAAGATGAAAATATGTCGTTCTGCCCCTGAACAGGCAGTTAACCCACAGTTCCTAAGCCGTCATTGAAAATAAGAATGTGTTCTTAACTGACTTGCCTAGTTAAATAAAAGGTATACTTTTTTTTTAACAAAAATTAAATACAAATAATAATGGGAAATCTGTCCAAAAATACAGATTTCTGATTGTTATGAAAACTTGAAATCGGCCCTAATTAATCGGCCATTCTGATTAATTTGTCGACCTCTAGTGTGCGAGTGAGTGAGTGAGTGAGTGAGTGAGTGAGTGAGTGAGAGGGCCACTCAGATAGCAGCGTGTCAGGGCATGAGACTGTGTGTGTGTGTAAGCAGCAGGAGTGCTGACGTCTGCACTGCAGCAGCCTATAGTAAATATTACAGTTACCAACTATAGTTAGGCTCACAGTTCACACAGTAGAACCTATTGATACAGAAGAACCCAATCCTACCTTCAGGATACACATGATGTCAACGTGATATTTCTGTAGAAGTTCACAGGAAAATAAATGATAAAGTAGCCCTTTGCCTAGTAAACCCAGGCTAACTATCATGTTGTTACATCAGTGACAGAGGAACAGAAAGCAGGCCAAAGATTACAGCATCAACACACAACACTGCCAGACAGACCACCTGCAGTGGAGATGCTCCACAAGCACTGCAGTTAACACTGAGGAAGACACTGGGGTCATAAAACAAACAGACAATGACAGAGATACACACACTCCAATGTTTCATCAAGGAAACTGACAATGTGCGCACAGCCGGCACAACTCCTAATCAGTGTGTGTGGGTAGAGAACACAGTAGGTCCATTCTGTAATCTGTAGGCCTGTGTGTGTTATGCGTCCCAACATGTTGATCACTACATGTATCTCTTACAGGTGTCAAAAAACCCAGACTAATTTCCTTTAATCACTAGTCTCTCGGCTGGCTAATGTTTAACTGAAAGCAGCTGAGGTAGTCATACACACACAGACATACAGAGACAGACTGGACCGAGACAAACACACACACACAGACATACAGAGACAGACTGGACCGAGACAAACACACACACACAGACATACAAAGACAGACTGGACCGAGACAAACACACACACACAGAAAGACAAAGACAGACTGGACCGAGACAAACACACACACACACAGAGACAGACTGGACCGAGACAAACACACACACACACACAGAGACAGACTGGACCGAGACAAACACACAGAGACAGACTGGACCGAGACAAACACACAGAGACAGACTGGACCGAGACAAACACACAGAGACAGACTGGACCGAGACAAACACACAGAGACAGACTGGACCGAGACAAACACACAGAGACAGACTGGACCGAGACAAACACACAGAGACAGACTGGACCGAGACAAACACACAGAGACAGACTGGACCGAGACAAACACACAGACTCTGGGACTGTGTGTGTGTGTGTGTTCTCTGGGACTGTGTGTGTGTGTGTGTGTTCTCTGGGACTGTGTGTGTGTGTGTGTGTTCTCTGGGACTGTGTGTGTTCTCTCTGGGACTGTGTGTGTGTTCTCTCTGGGACTGTGTGTGTGCGTGTGTTCTCTCTGGGACTGTGTGTGTGTTCTCTCTGGGACTGTGTGTGTGTGTTCTCTCTGGGACTGTGTGTGTGTGTTCTCTCTGGGACTGTGTGTGTGTGTGTTCTCTCTGGGACTGTGTGTGTGTGTGTTCTCTCTGGGACTGTGTGTGTGTGTGTGTTCTCTCTGGGACTGTGTGTGTGTGTTCTCTCTGGGACTGTGTGTGTGTGTGTTCTCTCTGGGACTGTGTGTGTGTGTGTTCTCTCTGGGACTGTGTGTGTGTGTGTTCTCTCTGGGACTGTGTGTGTGTGTGTTCTCTCTGGGACTGTGTGTGTTCTCTGTTACTGAGGAGTGTGGATTTTGGAGAGCAGTGGAGATGCTCCACAAGCACTGCAGCTAACACTGAGGGACTGTGTGTGTGTGTGTGTTCTCTCTGGGACTGTGTGTGTGTTCTCTGGGACTGTGTTGCTGAGGAGTGTGGATTTTGGAGAGCTGTGGAGATGCTCCACAAGCACTGCAGCTAACACTGAGGGACTGTGTGTGTGTGTGTGTTCTCTCTGGGACTGTGTGTGTTCTCTGTTACTGAGGAGTGTGGATTTTGGAGAGCAGTGGAGATGCTCCACAAGCACTGCAGCTAACACTGAGGGACTGTGTGTGTGTGTGTGTGTTCTCTCTGGGACTGTGTGTGTGTTTGTGTTCTCTCTGGGACTGTGTGTGTGTGTTCTCTGGGACTGTGTTGCTGAGGAGTGTGGATTTTGGAGAGCTGTGGAGATGCTCCACAAGCACTGCAGCTAACACTGAGGGACTGCTGTGTGTGAGCATATGGAGCACATGGGCAGGTGTCTCTCACTGGCATAGATAATTGTGTTGCTCAAGACACACACACACACACAATGGGCGTGCAACCACCCGTGCACGCACACCAATATTGGAGTCAACAAACTGCCAAGCTACTGCACGGCACCCAATCATAAAGCAGCAAACGGTGAGCCAACGAATCAAAACAGAATTACTGAGAGCACATCCAATCAGATGAGCCCTATGTATCCCGTATCCAGCAACCCCCCTCGCTCACACACACACAGGTACTGATGCGGAGCTGTATGCTGCCTGCTCCTTGCCATGGCAACAGAACCTAACATCACCAAGCTAGCTACCCCTGTGCATACTAAACCTGTCGCAAAGACCAGACAGACACACTGCACTCTCTATGCATTGCAGCATCCGCATCCAGGACATTTGGCATACTATGGCTATTGTTGATCTATTACAATTAGGAAATGTTAAGTCCCAATTTAATTGAGACTAGATAGAAAGCATTTGGGCACACTATTAAAATACCTATTTTCATCATCAAGGCAAGTAGGTAAAAATAGTAGCCGACTATTAATGTGCACGCATTGAATGGCCATTTTTCCATCATCTGGTTCTGTTGTTAATAAGAATGACAGATGCTGTTTTTCTGGTAACGTGATGTGTAGGGAAGGAAGGAACCTGTGTGTGTGCTGGTGTTAATATATAGCTTGTATCCAAGTTCAGAGAGTCCGTGTGACTGGAATTCGTAATGATCACATGCTCTCACACAGACCGTCTTTTCATTGGGATGAACCGGCTCTTCTGCCCTGTACACTCCCGATAAGACTGGCACAAGCACAGACTGATGCATGAGTTAGCAAGGCTTTGTTAACCTAGTCTCCAGGTCAAGTGAAACATATCATTTAACGTTGCTAGCTATGATCGTTTATGGCGTTGCACTGAGCCGAGGACAACAGCTTGTGAATTATGGAGTTAACGTTAGCTAGCGAGCTTAAATTTGGGACAGCAGAACACGTTTGTTTCACGAACCAACTGCAGTGCAGAGGAGCTGACATGGCAATTACCGTCCTTTTTAGCGTTGCTGTGGTCTGTTTGTTTTGCCCTGCCTTGACCAAATATCTACCATTGAGCTAGCTTACGCATGTAGTTAGCAGCTACAAGATAGCAAGCTAACTCTTACTTACACTTCCAGAATCCGGTCCCCTTTCGAGATACCGGCTCTGTCCGCTGCACCTCCCGGTAAAACAGCACTAACATGCTGTAGCGGGGCATACAATTCCCCGTTGATGCTCCGTAGTTGTCCTCCTTCGCTAACCTGTCCCCGGACATTGAAGCCATATCCCGAGTCAGACTTGACTATCCGCACCAGTCGCGGGCCTGACGTAACGGTAGTCACCGTTTGGCAACTGCCGGTGCCCTGCGTTGGGCTGACACCGGAGCAGTTACGAGAGGGTGGCTGAACTAACGGAGGTGCCACCGAATTAATTCCCTCTCCCTCGATGTCTGCCATTTTCCGTCAGCCTGTTTCCCCCTTATCCACTTTGAGTCTCCCACACTTCAAGGTAGCTCTCCTAGTTATCTAGCTAGCTTCCTAGAAACGATGGAGAGAGGAGGAGCGACCAAGTCACGAAAACCGATTTGACTCGAGAGACTGCCCTCCCTGGAACCCGCCCATCGTCTGGTTAGAGTGTGTCTCGACTGCGCACCCGCAACATCAAGATACTGGGCTCGTTTGAGTGGATTCATTTTCTCAAGTCGATGGTCACTATGGGATCAATATCATGCCAAAATGTATTGTGAACTCACAGCATGCATTTTGTATTCGTGTATCATGATCTGTACAAATAAGTACCAATCCACAAATGTAAATCTCTTTCCACAAATGTAAATTGCTATCCACAAATACAATCACTATCCACAAAAAAACACGTTTTGATTTGTATTTGTAAATCGATATATTGCATTAGAATTTGTTTTATACCTGCAGGTAATTTCCAAGGGTCTTAAGTAAAATGACCGCCATAAAGACTACAAGTTTTCACGCGTAGAAAAAAAGTTATCATGCGTAGAAAGCGATTTGTAGTCGTAGAAAAAAAAAGTGTACCCATAATAAGCGAATTCTATAAATCGCTGGCAGCCTCTCATTCGGCGATGTTGATGCCTGCCTTTCAATGCTGCAGAAATTACACTATGGTAAACGTAATATGTTAACCATATATGTAGCATGTCCAATGTAAATAATCAAAACCCCACCCCTAGATTACTCTATATATGCAACACTATTGCGGTGTACACCCGTTCATCACCCAAATGGTTGAATTAGCTGGCCAGTGTGATAGCACCACTAAATGTGAAGGATATGTATGGGATCAATATCATGCCAAAAGTATTGTGAACTCACAGCATGCATTTTGTATTCGTGTATCACGATCTGTACTAATAAGTACCAATCCACAAATGTAAATCACCAATCCACAAATGTAAAACATTTTTTTTATTTCACCTTTATTTAACCAGGTAGGCCAGTTGAGAACAAGTTCTCATTTACAACTGCGACCTGGCCAAGATAAAGCAAAGCAGTGCGACAAAAACAACACAGAGTTACACATGGGATAAACAAATGTACAGTCAATAACACAATAGAAAAATCTGTATACAGTGTGTGCAAATGCAGTAAGGAGGTAAGGCAATAAATAGGCCAATATGTCACGGGATTCCTCTGTTGAAGGAGAGGCGGACCAAAACGCAGCGTGGTTATTGTGATACATCTTTAATGAAGATGATAAATGAACAACACAGCTCTGGTGCTGGACGTGGCCCCCACTTCACCATAGTCTTAGTCCGCCACATTGTCCGCTTCCGTGGCCTCCTAATCACGGCGACCCTTCTAAATGACCCCACTGGACTGAGGGGCAGCTCGGGACAGAGGGGCACCTCGGGACAGAGGGGCAGCTCGGGACAGAGGGGCAGCTCGGGACAGAGGGGCACCTTGGGACAGAGGGGCAGCTCGGGACAGAGGGGCAGCTCCGTACTGGCTGACGACTCTGGCAGATCCTGGCTGACTGGCGGCTCTGGCAGATCCTGGCTGACTGGCGGCTCTGGCAGACTGGCGGCACTGGCGGATCCTGGCTGACTGGCGGCTTTGGCTGCTCCATGCAGACTGGCGGCTCTGGCTGCTCCATGCAGACTGGCGGCTCTGGCTGCTCCATGCAGACTGGCGGCTCTGGGACGGAGAGACAGCCTGGTGCGGGGGGCTGCCACCGGAGGGCTGGTGCATGGAGGTGGTACCGGATAGACCGGACCGTGCAGGCGCACTGGAGCTCTTGAGCACCGAGCCTGCCCAACCTTACCTGGTTGAATGCTCCCTGTCGCCCTGCCAGTGCGGCGAGGTGGAATAGCCCGCACTGGGCTATGCAGGCGAACCGGTGACACCATGCGCAAGGCTGGTGCCATGTAAGCCGGCCCAAGGAGACGCACTGGAGACCAGATGCGTAGAGCCAGCTTCATGGCACTTGGCTCGATGCCCACTCTAGCCCGGCCGATACGCGGAGCTGGTATGTACCGCACCGGGCTATGCACCCGCACTGGGGACACCGTGGGAACACTGGGAACAATCACCCACAAACCCCAACACCAAACAGGCTACCTAAATATGGTTCCCAATCAGAGACAATAACTAACACCTGCCTCTGATTGAGAAACATATCAGGCCAAACACAGAAACAGACAAACTAGACACACAACATAGAATGCCCACTCAGATCACACCCTTACCAAACAAAACATAGAAACATACAAAGCAAACTATGGTCAGGGTGTGACACAATAGTGGCGAAGTAATTACAATTTAGCAATGTACACTGGAGTGATATATGTGCAGATGAGGATGTGCAAGTAGAAATACTGGTGTGCAAAAGAGCAGAAAAACAAAAACAAATATGGGGATGAGGTAGGTAGTTGGATGGATGGTCTGTTTACAGATGGGCTGTGTACAGCTGCAGCGATCGGTAAGCTGCTCTGACAGCGGATGCTTAAAGTTAGTGAGGGAGATATAAGTCTCCAACTTCAGTGATTTTTGCAATTCATTCCAATCATTGGCAGCAGAGAACTGGAAGGAAATGTGGCCAAAGGAGGTGTTGGCTTTGGGGATGACCAGTGAAATATACATGCTGGAGCGCGTGCTACAAGTGGGTGTTGCTATGGTGACCAGTGAGCTGAGATAAGGCGGCGCTTTACCTAGCAGAGACTTGTAGATGACCTGGAGCCAGTGGGTTTGGTGATGAATATGTAGGGAGGACCAGCCAATGAGAGCATACAGGTCGCGGTGGTGGGTAGTGTATGGGACCTTGGTGAAAAAACGGATGACACTGTGAGAGACTGCATCAAATTCGCTGAGTAGAGCAAATTGGAGGCTATTTTGTAAATGACATCGCCGAAGTCAAGATCGGTCGGATGGTCAGTTTTACGAGGGATGCTTGGCATCATGAGTGAAGGAGACTTTGTTGCGGAATAAGAAGCCAATTCTAGATTTAACTTTGGATTTGAGATTCTTAATGTGAGTCAGGAAGGAGAGTTTACAGTCTAGCCACACACCTAGGTATTTATAGTTGTCCACATATTCTAAGTCAGAACCGTCCAGAGTAGTGATGCTAGTCGAGCGGGCGGGTGAGGGCAGCAATCGGTTGAAGAGCATGCATTTAGTTTTACTAGCATTTAAGAGCAGTTGGAGGATTGTTGTATGGCGTTGAAGCTCGTTTGGAGGTTTGTTAAAACAGTGTCCAAAGAAGGGCCAGATGTGTACAGAATGGTGTCATCTGTGTAGAGGTGGATAAGAGAATCATCAGCAGCAAGAGCGACATCATTGATATATACAGAGAAAAGAGTCGGCCCGAGAATTGAACCCTGTGGCACCCCCATAGAGACTGCCAGAGGTCCGGACAACAGGCCCTGTGATTTTACACACTGAACTCTATCTGAGAAGTAGTTAGTGAACCAGGCGAGGCAGTCATTAGAGAAACCAAGGCTGTTGAGTCTGCCGATAAGAATACGGTGATTGACAGAGTCGAAAGCCTTGGCCAGGTCAATGAAGATGGCTGCACAGTACTGTCTTTTATTGATCGCGGTTATGATATTGTTTAGGTCCTTGAGCGTGGCTGAGGTGCACCTGTGACCAGCTCGGAAACCAGATTGCATAGTGGACAAGGTGCGGTGGGGATTCAAAATGGTCGGTGATCTGTTTGTTCACTTGGATTTCGAAGACTTTAGAAAGGCAGGGCAGAATGGATATAGGTCTATAACAGTTTGGGTCAAGAGTGAGGGGGATGACCGCGACTGCTTTCCAATCTTTAGCAATCTCAGACAATAGAAAAGAGAGGTTGAACAGACTAGTAATAGGGGTTCCAACAAAATCACCAATCCACAAATATAAATCACCAATCCACAAATGTAAATCACTTTCCACAAATGTAAATCGCTATCCACAAATGTAAATCGTTATCCACAAATGTAAATCGCTATCCACAAATGTAAATCGCTATCCACAAATGTAAATCACTTTCCACAAATGTAAATCGCTTTCCACAAATGTAAATCACTTTCCACAAATGTAAATCGCTTTCCACAAATGTAAATCGCTTTCCACAAATGTAAATTGCTATCCACAAATGCAATCACTATCCACAAACAAACACGTTTTTATTTGTATTTGTAAATCGATATATTGCATTAGAATGGTTTTATAACTGCAGATATGCAGGTCATTTCCAAGGGCCTTAAGTAAAATGACTGCCATAAAGACAAAAGGTTCTCAAGTGTAGAAACGATTTATAGTCGTAGAAAAAAAGTTCTCACACTTAGAAAGCGGATGTCCAACGGATGATAGCATGTCCAATGTAAATAATCAAAACCCCACCCCTAGATTACTATTGTGGTGTACACCCATTCATCACCAAAATGGTTGAATTAGCTGGCCAGTGTGATAGCACCACTAAATGTGAAGGATATGTATGGAATCAATATCATGCCAAAAGTAGTGGTGTTATCACACTCTCCAGCTAATTCAACTATTTGGGCGGTGAACCGGTGTACACCACAATAGTGTTGCAAATATGGAGTAATCTAGGGGTGGGGTTTTGATTATTTACATTGGACATGCTATGGCTACATATATGGTTAACATATCACGTTTACCATAGTGTAATTTCTGCAGCGTTGAAAGGCAGGCATCAACATGACCAAACGAGAGGCTGCCAGCGATTTATAGAAATCACTTTCTATGGGTACAAACCTTTTTTCTACGACTATCTCTCTCTACATGTGAGAACTTTTTTTTATACGCGTGGGAACTTATGTTTGTTTGTGGATAGTAAACTGCATTTGTGGAAAGTGATTTAGATTTGTGATAAGTCATTTACGTTTGTGGATTGGTGATTTACATTTGTGGATTGGGGATTTACATTTGTGGATTGGTACTTATTTGTACTGATCATGATACATAAATACAAAATGTATGCTGTGAGTTCACAAATACATTTGAGATGATATTGACACCATAGGGTCACACCTTCCAAAGTGTGTTGCATATGCCACGTTCATGTCCTTGTTGGAACTAGAAAACTCTGACATTTCTGACTTGCTAACTGGTTGTAGTTATATACTTGCCGCGTTCAACGAATCAGCAAGTTGGAAATTTAAACATTTCCTAGTTCCGACTAGCATGTGAATGTGGCGATAGAGTACCATCGTATGAGTCATAATTCCCATAAAACCTAGCGGTCAAACACAGAAATGGTTCCAATAGTTTTTTTCCCATGCATTTTTCACATAGGTGATTTTAGAAACACGTCAAATAAGGGCTGTGTTTCGTGTAGACTTACCCTGGTGGGACGTTTTGATAACTGTGTAATTCTCTCTTGAACAAGGTGACTTTTATAAATATAATTGCCTGTATTTACCCCCCCCCCCCCCCCCAAAAAAAAATGAATGGCTAATTAGCTGCTATTGTGGCTATTATACAGAACTACAAATGCCTGTCTCAAGATTAGCATCACCCACCAGGGCGATGGTGATCTAGACTAGACTGCCGAAACGAGGCAACGGTAAGAATCTCTGGATTAACTATCTAATGTTAGCTCAATTCAGTAATTAATACATTTGTTTCAATTGACAATTCTGTGAACTGTCCTGGGCAAGTTTTAAATTTACACAATACCTGTTATCTAGCTAGCTAGTTAGCAACATTAGCCTGGCTAGATGCCTACATTACTACATTAGTGGTCTATTTGTCTAGCCATTTAAATGCATGACAAATTGATAAAAAACAATTTAAGCTTTCTTTGACTTTTACAGTATAAACCAACAGTCTGGCTCGCTAGTTGTAACTAGCTAAGTAATATAGATGGTGAAGCTAGGAATTCTTGATAATGCTTGTTTGTGTCTGTGGGCGAGTTGTCTACTTAGAGTAGCCGACTTGACTTGTAGCTACCCTAGCTAGCTGTATTATTTTGGGCTGGCTTTTTGAGAAGTTTCAAAGACTGACTGATTAGTATATCTTGAGTCAACAGTGAGCTTATGTAACACATGGGGATGTTGTCGTGGAAATTTCCTCTATTTACCAAATCATGAGAGCAAACCACACACAAGTCAGAGTTACAGTGCCTTGCGAAAGTATTCGGCCCCCTTGAACTTTGCGACCTTTTGCCACATTTCAGGCTTCAAACATAAAGATATAAAACTGTATTTTTTGTGAAGAATCAACAACAAGTGGGACACAATCATGAAGTGGAACGACATTTATTGGATATTTCAAACTTTTTTAACAAATCAAAAACTGAAAAATTGGGCGTGCAAAATTATTCAGCCCCCTTAAGTTAATACTTTGTAGCGCCACCTTTTGCTGCGATTACAGCTGTAAGTCGCTTGGGGTATGTCTCTATCAGTTTTGCACATCGAGAGACTGAAATTTTGTCCCATTCCTCCTTGCAAAACAGCTCGAGCTCAGTGAGGTTGGATGGAAAGCATTTGTGAACAGCAGTTTTCAGTTCTTTCCACAGATTCTCGATTGGATTCAGGTCTGGACTTTGACTTGGCCATTCTAACACCTGGATATGTTTATTTTTGAACCATTCCATTGTAGATTTTGCTTTATGTTTTGGATCATTGTCTTGTTGGAAGACAAATCTCCGTCCCAGTCTCAGGTCTTTTGCAGACTCCATCAGGTTTTCTTCCAGAATGGTCCTGTATTTGGCTCCATCCATCTTCCCTCAATTTTAACCATCTTCCCTGTCCCTGCTGAAGAAAAGCAGGCCCAAACCATGATGCTGCCACCACCATGTTTGACAGTGGGGATGGTGTGTTCAGCTGTGTTGCTTTTACGCCAAACATAACGTTTTGCATTGTTGCCAAAAAGTTCAATTTTGGTTTCATCTGACCAGAGCACCTTCTTCCACATGTTTGGTGTGTCTCCCAGGTGGCTTGTGGCAAACTTTAAACGACACTTTTTATGGATATCTTTAAGAAATGGCTTTCTTCTTGCCACTCTTCCATAAAGGCCAGATTTGTGCAATATACGACTGATTGTTGTCCTATGGACAGAGTCTCCCACCTCAGCTGTAGATCTCTGCAGTTCATCCAGAGTGATCATGGGCCTCTTGGCTGCATCTCTGATCAGTCTTCTCCTTGTATGAGCTGAAAGTTTAGAGGGACGGCCAGGTCTTGGTAGATTTGCAGTGGTCTGATACTCCTTCCATTTCAATATTATCGCTTGCACAGTGCTCCTTGGGATGTTTAAAGCTTGGGAAATATTTTTGTATCCAAATCCGGCTTTAAACTTCTTCACAACAGTATCTCGGACCTGCCTGGTGTGTTCCTTGTTCTTCATGATGCTCTCTGCGCTTTTAACGGACCTCTGAGACTATCACAGTGCAGGTGCATTTATACGGAGACTTGATTACACACAGGTGGATTGTATTTATCATCATTAGTCATTTAGGTCAACATTGGATCATTCAGAGATCCTCACTGAACTTCTGGAGAGAGTTTGCTGCACTGAAAGTAAAGGGGCTGAATAATTTTGCACGCCCAATTTTTCAGTTTTTGATTTGTTAAAAAAGTATGAAATATCCAATAAATGTCTTTCCACTTCAAGATTGTGTCCCACTTGTTGTTGATTCTTCACAAAAAAATACAGTTTTATATCTTTATGTTTGAAGCCTGAAATGTGGCAAAAGGTCGCAAAGTTCAAGAGGGCCGAATACTTTCGCAAGGCACTGTAGTTATCACAAAGTCCATCTTTAATTATATGAGCTCTATCACAACCCTGTGACTCTCAGATCAATTCAGTGTCTATCAATGAATTCTCTGAGAGTCCCTTCCACATTTCAACTGAGATCCTTTATAGCAAAGACACACACAGGATAAGAAAGCATCGGCATAATTCATTGTTAAGCTTGGTCTCCTAAAACATGTTATTTTCTCAAAATCAGAACCATAAACCAATCCTCCATATCAACAGGCATATATCAAATCCATCCTATCTTGACAAGATCACAGAGACACACTGACTGGCACACAGACATTGTGGAGCCAAGAGATACACGCTTGACCTCTCCCCTCTCTCCGGCCCAAGCAACTTAGTCTTGACATAGAACAGATACTGCAACCCCGCCACAGTATTATACAAAAATAACATTCTGATGAGAAGTAACTTACAAACATATGATGAATATAAAACATCTTACCTATGTTACCAACCAATTCTGATTATTCCCCAACAATGTGTGAAACGTACTCCTCAGCTTGAGGTGTGCCCACTTTCGCCAGTGAATAACTAGCTTTTCGCGTGGCGCTGACTGATAAGATGCTTAAGGAGTGCGGTCATGTGTGCCAGCAAGGCAGAGGTCTCAAGTTCACTCCAGGTATGGGCCGAGAAAGTGGTACTTGCTAAGCAAGAAGCGTGACTTCCTTTCAATTTAATTTACTGCGGGGAGGCATTGATTGCTGTTGCACTCTGGACAGCAGATCATTAGTATAGCTAGTAGGCAAGGTTATGTAATCTTATTTAGTCCTCTTTGCTATTGTGGGTTTTACATTAATTGGTATTCACATGTTTTGGACACAAAGGTGGATTTCTGAGGAATAATGGAGGGGAGAAAAAGAGGAAGAAGTGGTTGAAGAAAATGAGGAAAGCAGAGGTTGGATTTGAGGATGATGGTGATAAAAATGGACATGGGGTGTCGAAGAAGATTGGTGTCAAGTGCAAACAGAGTGAGACCTGGAGGAGAGTGGTGTCAAGTGCAAACAGAGTGAGACCTGGAGGAGAGTGGTGTCAAGTGCAAACAGAGTGAGACCTGGAGGAGAGTGGTGTCAAGTGCAAACAGAGTGAGACCTGGAGGAGAGTGGTGTCAAGTGCAAACAGAGTGAGACCTGGGGGGGGGGGGGGTGTCAAGTGCAAACAGAGTGAGACGTGGAGGAGAGTGGTGTCAAGTGCAAACAGAGTGAGACCTGGAGGAGAGTGGTGTCAAGTGCAAACAGAGTGAGACCTGGAGGAGAGTAGTGTGAAGTGCAAACAGAGTGAGCCGTGCGCCAGACCGAGTGCTGGAGGTGAAATGGAAGTGAGTTAAATGAGGTGGAAGTTGTGGTGAAGAGCTCTGAGCCCCAGTATGGCATCGATGGTCATGATCAAGAAGAATCTGGTCCAGTAGGAGTGACATCTGTGGTTTCAGGGTGGGTGGGAAAGGAGTTGGGTGCAGTTGAATCAGTGAAGGTAACCTGTACTGGACTTGTGATATTTGTTTGTGTCTCTTCTGACCAGGGAGAGCGGGCGTCCCCGTGTAATGTAACTTGGGTCAAGATTGGTTTCTTTCTTTGCTCTTAGGAACAGGGCACCATCAAAAGGAGTGATTTATGGGGTAGCGGGGAGCAATTGAAGTTGGAGATTCTGGGTGTTTGTGATGCCCGCCGTTTGGTGCTATGCCCGTGGTGAGTGTGGAGTCACTGTCAGTACTTTTTAGTTTTGAGTCAGTCTTTACCTGACAAAGTCCTGTTAGGATGTATCAGTTATCCTGTTAGAGCTTGTGTGCTGAATCCACAAAACCCCTTTTTATGTTTATTCTATGGCCAACCATCCCTCTAGCTACCCCTTATTCCACATTATGCCTTTCATGCCCCATTGTCCCTCAACTTCAGACACTTTTAACTCTCCATCTTATCGCTGTAAACCCAACCTTCCTTCACTTGTTGGGCTCCTGATTGGATAACATCTAGACTGTGTTGTGGTGTACTTTTCTTTCACCTATGTAATGCTTTCCTCCTTCTGCTTATTCTGGGGTTCAGACTGAATGCAATGGTAAAGGTGCTGCTCACAAATGATAGCAGCAACATGGACCTGTTACATTGACTAGAAGGGTGTTGATATAGCTGTGTTTAGACATGGCTACATGGACCTGTTACACTAGAAGGGTGTTGATATAGCTGTGTTTAGGCATGGCTACATGGACCTGTTACACTAGAAGGGTGTTGATATAGCTGTGTTTAGACATGGCTACATGGACCTGTTACACTAGAAGGGTGTTGATATAGCTGTGTTTAGACATGGCTACATGGACCTGTTACATTGACTAGAAGGGTGTTGATATAGCTGTGTTTAGACATGGCTACATGGACCTGTTACACTAGAAGGGTGTTGATATAGCTGTGTTTAGACATGGCTACATGGACCTGTTACATTGACTAGAAGGGTGTTGATATAGCTGTGTTTAGACATGGCTACATGGACCTGTTACACTAGAAGGGTGTTGATATAGCTGTGTTTAGGCATGGCTACATGGACCTGTTACACTAGAAGGGTGTTGATATAGCTGTGTTTAGACATGGCTACATGGACCTGTTACACTAGAAGGGTGTTGATATAGCTGTGTTTAGGCATGGCAACATGGACCTGTTACATTGACTAGAAGGGTGTTGATATAGCTGTGTTTAGACATGACTACATGGACCTGTTACACTAGAAGGGTGTTGATATAGCTGTGTTTAGGCATGGCTACATGGACCTGTTACACTAGAAGGGTGTTGATATAGCTCTGTTTAGGCATGGCTTCCTTGTTTTGAGTCTGTTAGGTGTGTTTCTCATTCTGCTGGAGTTGACCTAGTATTTTATATAAAAGCTACCTTACACCTTCAGTTGTTTCTACATTTGTAAGTCACCAACCAAAAATTACAATATGCTGTTTTACATGGTGTTATTTGTGCTGGTCTAAAATCAGAAGAATCTGTGTGTTGTTCTCTGATAGGAATACTAGTTCATTTGGTGATCTTTGATGTCCCAGGTTTGTGGCATTGATGAAGAAATCATTTCATCTTTACTTACATTCAGATGTTTATATGTTATGTATGAAAGGCATATGTATGCATTGTTTACTATTTTGATCTAATTAAAACAATGTAATTGTTGGAGTTAAGATGATTGATGGGTGACTAGGTGCATTCTTGTCAAATAAATATGCTTATTCATTCATGATTATGGATACATTCTGAAATGAGTTCATCTGGCTTTCAAGCTGCAACAGAACATGTCAACAAGTTCATTCTGAGTTGCTTGAATACAGCAGTGCATACTGCCACCATGAACTGAAATAGATTTCACCTCGTTCATATAGTTGTCAGAAATGATAAGAGATTAAATATAGATCTCCACTGGCTGAAGGAGAAGAGGATCAGGTAAAATAAGGGTATGTTGCTAGTAATTTAATTTAGGTAGGTAGCTAGGTTATTTGCAAAAAACTAGCCTAGTATTCATGGTCCATTGTAAATATGACTGCTTCTAGGATATTATTCTGGACAAGACAAGACCAAATGCATAATTAAGACAACAAGTACTAGTTCACTAAAATATGGAACAGTAAATTAAAATGTTTAATATATGCTACCGTTCAAAAGTTTGGGGTCACTTAGAAATGTCATTGTTTTTTAAAGAAAAGCACAATTTTTTGTGGCTAGAAATAGAAAGAGGAGTGGGAGGCCCGTGTGCACAACTGAGCAAGAGGACAAGTACACTAGAGTGTCTAGTTTGAGAAACAGACGCCTCACAAGTCCTCAACTGGCAGCTTCATTAAATAGAACCTGCAAAACACCCGTCTCAACTTCAACAGTGAAGAGGCGACTCCGGGAGTCTGGCCTTCTAGGCAGAATTCCTCGGTCCAGTGTCTGTGTTCGTTTGCACATCTTCATCTTTTCTTCTTATTAGCCACTCTGCGCAATATATAAAATAAATAGTACAATACATTGAAAGTTTGTGAGTGTGCGATACGTGGGTTGGAAATTATTTAGACATTACAAAAACAAAAAAATGTAAGTATATAAATGATGGCAACACTGCCACTGCACTGTGCCTTGCTGTTGGGAAACCACATCAGTGTCTGACTTTCGGGCTGTTGCAGACGCACCAACTTCACTCAACTTTTCTGCAGTCGGTTGCATCACTCAAACGAGCCCACTGAGATTGACACTGATTTCACTGATTCCCCACTTTGTTCTTAATGCTATTGAAGAAACTACATGATAAAATACTTGGCAATCAGCTTCACATCCACATCTAGGAGCCTAAACAAAGGCATGATAAAAATGGCTAAGATAATTGGTTTATTCTAATGGAATTAGTTTATTCCTAATAGAATCGGTTTGTTCCAAATGTGTAAAATGAATCAACAAATGGAAATCCACCCATGGCATATTATCTTTTTAAGTCATTATTTAAACTTCTGAGAGTCACAATTTCTGAATAGTAAATTAGAACATACAATAGTTATTACAGAGACTGGAGCTTGTTTAACAAAAGAAAACATCAAATAAAGGTCAGACAGGCAGTAGGCGAAACACTTCTGAAGCTGGCATAGATGATAGAATTTTTGCATATACTCTAATGCCTCATCAACAGTTTGAATATCAATCAAACAAAAAGGCAGTATCACACTGTGGTGTGTCGTGGAAATTTCCTCTATTTACCAAATCATGGGAGCAAACCACAACACAAGTCAGAGTTAGTTATCAAAGTCCATCTTTAATTATATGAGCTCTATCACAACCCTGTGACTCTCAGATCAATTCAGTGTCTATCAATGAATTCTCTGAGAGCCCCTTACACATTGCAGCTGAGATCCTTTAATAGCAAAGAACACACATAGTCAGACAGCATATTCATAATAAATCGTTCAGCTCTGTCTCCTTACTCAAACCCAGAACCATAAACCAATCCTCCATATCAACAGGCATATATCAAATTGTCATTTAGATACAACCAATGGGTTGGATGGGAAAAGTAGGGAGTGACTGGCACACAGACACAGTGGAGCAAAAGAGCAAAAGATATGTTAACACATGATCACACCTTGACCTCTCCCCTCTCTGCGGCCCATGCAACTTAGTCTTGACATAGAACAGATAACTGCCAATGGCCACCACTATAGTACAACAAAACACATTCTTATGAGAAATAACTCATAAGCATATGATGAATATAAAACATATTACCTATGTTACCATTCCAATTCTGATTATTCCCCAACAGGTGTTACAGAAACAGCTGGTGACCACCACCATCATTCCTGTCCCCAAGAGCTCTAAGGCTTCATGTCACAATGACTACCTCCCTGTACCACTCACTTCTGTAACCAGGAAGTGCTTTGAGAGGCTGATTATGGAACACATTAACTCCACCATCCCAAACATCCTAGACCAGGGATCATCAACTAGATTCAGCTGCAGGTCGATTTTTTTCTTGAGTGGATGGTCGGGGGGCCGGAACATAATTATAAACCATTTGTAGATGCAAATTGACCATGAGAATGTTTGACTAAAACAATAATTTCGAACCTTGCTTACAATTGTATATGATGATGTTTCCTCTCTATTATGCATAATCGAGAGCATCCTGTCGGGCTGTATCACCGCCTGGTACGGCAACTGCTCCGCCCACAACCGTAAGGCTCTCCAGAGGGTAGTGAGGTCTGCACAACGCATCACCGGGGGCAAACTACCTGCCCTCCAGGACACCTACACCACTCGATGTCACAGGAAGGCCATAAAGATCATCAAGGACAACAACCACCCGAGCCCCTGCCTGTTCACCCCGCTATCATCCAGAAGGCGAGGTCAGTACAAGTGCATCAAAGCTGGGACCGAGAGACTGAAAAACAGCTTCTATCTCAAGGCCATCAGACTGTTAAACAGCCACCACTAATATTGAGTGGCTGCTGCCAACATACTGACTCAACTCCAGCCACTTAAATAATGGAAAAATGTATGTAAAAAATGCTATACATTTAATTGAGTTAATAAAGCCGCATACCAACAGGTAGCTCCAAAATGCAGGTGTTTCAGCCTAGCTCAGTCCTTTCTGTAGTGGTGGGGCTGTGATGGAAATGGATGTAAAATATATCACTAGCCACTTTAAACAGTGCCACTTAATATAATGTTTACATACCCTACATTACTCATCTCATATGTATATACTGTACTCGATACCATCTACTGCATCTTGCCATCTTTATGTAATACATGTATCACTAGCCACTTTAAACAATGCCACTTTTATATGTTTACATACCCTACATTACTCATCTCATATGTATATACTGTACTCAATACCATCTACTGCATCATGCCTATGCCGTTCTGTACCATCACTCATTCATATCTTTATGTACATATTCTTCATCCCTTTACACTTGTGTGTATAAGGTAGTTGTTGTGAAATTGTTAGGTTAGATTACTCATTGGTTATTACTGCATTGTCGGAACTAGAAGCACAAGCATTTCGCTACACTCGCATTAACATCTGCTAACCATGTGTATGTGACAAATAACATTTGATTTGATTTATTCGTGGGAATACTTGGGAACAGATTTCTTGAATTAAAATAACTTGGAGCAGATTTCCTGGTGTTTTTTATTTCCTTGTCTTTTATGTCCAAGAATTAAAAATCCCCAACGTTTTTATTTGGGCTCAGAAAACTTGGGGGGCCAAATAAAATCCCCCACGGGCCAAATTTGGGGAACCCTTCCCTAGACCAATTCCAATTGCTCTCCACACTGACCTCACCCACCTGGATAAGAGGAATACCTATGTGAGAATGCTGTTCATTGACTACAGCTCAGCATTCAACACCATTGTCCCTTCCAAGCTCATCACCAAGCTTAGGACTCTGGTTCTGAACACCTCCCTCTGCAACTGGATCCTGGACTTCCTGACCGACCGACCCCAGGTGCTGAGGAGAGGCAACATCACCTCTGCCACGCTGACCCTCAACACTGGGGCCCCACAGGGGTGTGTGGTTAGTCCTCTCCTGTACTTCCTGTTCACCCACGACTGCGTGGCCAATCACGACTCCAACACCATCAAGTTTGCTGACGACACAATGGTGGTAGGCCTGATCACCGGCGACGATGAGTCAGCCTAAAGGGAGGAGGTCAGTGACCTGGCAGTGTGGTGCCAGAGAATCAATCTCTCCCTCAACATCAGTAAGACCAAGGTGCGGATCGTGGACTGCAGGAAACAGGGGGGCGAGCACGCCCCTATCCACATCGAAAGGGCTGCAGTGGAGCCCCAGTGTCCTAATCACTAGACTTAAAATGGTCCAAACACACACACGCACAGTCATGAAGAAGGTGCGAAGTGCCTCTTCTCCCTAAGGAGGTTAAAAAAGTTTTGCATGGGCCCTCAAATCCATGAACAGTTCTACTGCTGTACCATTGATAGCATCTTGACTGGCTGCATCACTGCCTAGTATGGAAATAGCACCGCAACAGTGGGTGGTGCGGACAGCTGAGTACATTACTGGGGCCGAGCTTCCTGCCATCCAGGACATCGATATCAGGTGTGGAAGGAAGGCCTGGAAAATCATTAAAGACTCCAGCCACCCAAGCAATAGACTATTCTCTCTGCTTCTGCACTGCAAGAGGTACCTGTGCATCAAGTCTGACACCAACAGGCTCCTGAACAGCTTCTATCCCCAAGCAATACGACTGATAAATAGATAACAAAATAGCTACATGGACTATCTGAGTTAACCTTGTATCTTTATTGAGCGTTTAATTTGCACTGTCTCTATGCACACTCACAGGGCCCTACACACTAACACACTGTCTCTATGCACACTCACTCACTCACTCCGTCATCTGCTCACTCACACATAATACGCACATACATTTATACTGACTCTACACACCCCCACACCCACTCACATACAATCTGTTGCTACACTGTTTATGTTATATCAAGTTGCCTAGTCACCTTACGCCTATAAATATCTACCTCCATCACTCCAGTATCCCTGTCACCTTACCTCTAGACATATCTACCTCCATCACTCCAATATCCCTGTCACCTTACCCCTATACATATCTATCTCCATCACTCCAGTATCCCTGCACATTTCAAATATGGCATTAAAACTGACCCTGTATATAATATGCTTACTTACTTATTGTGTTCTTATTTCTCATGTGTTTTTTCTAGTATTACATTGTTATTGATTATTGCATTGTTGGGTTTTGAGTTTGCAATAAAGTAATTTCACTGTACTTGAGCATGTGACATTAAAACTTGAAATGTAGCTGTGAAGTTTCAAGGTTACAGGGGCCTTCACAGGTGAGATTCTAAGAGGCTGGTCACTCCAGTAATTATTGATGTATGGCAAGACTTGTGTGTGAATGTGTGTAGGTGTGTGTTCTCATTGGGATCTATCCCCCTCATTTACTGCCTTTAAAAAAAACATAACTGATATTGCTGACTTGCTTAAACAGATGTGGTTTCTACTGACAATTGAGATGTACAGTACAAGCTATGGCATAAGGGGACGACTGTCACGGCTCCTCTCTTTGTTCAGGCGGCGTTCGGCCATCGCCGCTCATTTTTTCATTGTTCCATTTGTTTTGTCTTGTTCCCTGGTTTACATCCCCTAATCACACTGCACACACACACTTGTTCCCTGGTTTACATCCCCTAATCACACTGCACACACACACTTGTTCCCTGGTTTACATCCCCTAATCACACTGCACACACACACTTGTTCCCTGGTTTACATCCCCTAATCACACTGCACACACACACTTGTTCCCTAGTTTACATCCCCTAATCACACTGCATGTATTTATTCCTCTGCCCCCCTCACGTGTTTTGTGTGTACGCGCCAGGCTGGGTTTTTCCCGTTATTCCGTGGTATTTCCACGAAGGATGTTTATTGTAAACATTTGCTCATTTTTTTGTGACTGTTTCGCACCTTGCACTTTTACCTTTGGCTGGAGGTTTTGATGCAGTGGTGTCTGTCTGTTTTATTGCCTCGGCCTAAATAAAGTGTGCGCCTGTTCACAACTCTCTGCTCTCCTGCACCTGACTTCTCCACCAGTAGCGCACACCTTGACAAGGACAAGCGGATAAGGCAATCCAAGACATTCATGAGCGAGCTAGGACGGAGTGGTCAACATACCTATTTGTTTTAGCAGTTTTGAAATGTACAGCAACATAATTCAGAAGATGGGCTGTTCTTACAGTGTACTACTATCAGGAGCACTGTCAAGCTATACACAAAAAGTTTGCAAACAAGCACACATCGGCCACGAACGATGTGTTTACAATACCGCGTTGGTGAAAATAGACTACTAACAGTTTACTACACAACATACACTTATGTATGCTATTATTACTTTCTTAGCTACAGTATACATATCTCTCTGACATCTTACATAATTTATGAAGCAGCATAAGACATTTTTGGAAAGTGGCGCACTGGTCCTTCGTGGGCAAATGTTGTCATCAAAGAGAAAGATGCTGGATCAACAATTCCGGATTGAATGACCTTTCAAAATGTATTATTCCCGACTTCCCAGTTGCAATGCTTGCAGTTAGTCACTGTCACCGATTCCTTACAAACCACTCATTGTTGAATTTTCGATCTCCAAATTGTTTTGTAATGTTTATGTCCAATGGCCGATGAGCACCGATACGTTTTATCTATATTTTCTCTTCATTATTTCTGTTCATATGACAAGGATTAAAAAAGATTTACCAGTAGACTTGATTCATGATGATGACTGCAAACTAAGATTGTGAAAGTAAAACGTTGACATGATCAGTCCAATCAAAGCTACTGTACAAATAACGTGATTTGACGTCATTTCTGTGGCCAATGACCGTGAGCCTTCTTGAAAGGGCACTTCTAATGTAACTCTATGCAGCACCCAGAGGGCTCACATTATTGATGTCTATTCTTACTAAATCAAATCAAATGTATTTGTCACATACACATGGTTAGCAGATGTTAATGCAAGTGTAGCGAAATGCTTGTGCTTCTAGTTCCGACAATGCAGTAATAACCAATAAGTAATCTAGCTAACAATTCCACAACTACTACCTTATACAAACAAGTGTAAAGGGATAAAGAATATGTACATAAAGATATATGAATGAGTGATGGTACAGAGCGGCATAGGCAAGATACAGTAGATGGTATCCAGTACAGTATATACATATGAGATGAGTAATGTAGGGTATGTAAACAAAGTGGCATAGTTTAAAGTGGCTAGTGATACATGTAATACATAAAGATGCAGTAGATGATATAGAGTACAGTATATACGTATACATATGAGATAAATAATGTAGGGTATGTAAACATTATATTAAGTAGCATTGTTTAAAGTGGCTAGTGATATATTTTACATCCATTTCCATCACAGCCCCACCACTACAGAAAGAACTGAGCTAGGTTGAAACACCTGCATTTTGGAGCTACCTGTTGGTATGCGGCTTTATTAACTCAATTAAATGTATAGCATTTTTTTTTACATTGTTTGCAAACTGATATGACACGTATTAAAACCAAAATCACATGCAAAACAGACAAGCCCGCCCATTTTTTTGCAAGAAATGTGGGGCTCGAAACAGGTGGGGCTTAGACCCACCTGCCCTGAATGACGGGTCACCACTGGTCATGATTGATATACTGTAACAGGCCCTCAACAGGTTTACTAATGTCCAATTTGGATATATTTGGTTGTTTTCATTGCATAACATTTAGAAATGGTTCCTTTTCAGGTTTAGAAAAAGTTACTTAAATGCCAACTCCTGTTCATATAAGCTGGTAGTGTAGTTTGACTACCACCACTGATTTTCATATGCTAAGTTGTTTTTTAACTGCAATGCAGTTGATTGGTAACGATGATGTGTGTTGGGCTTGACATCCAGACAAGTATTATGTTCCGATTTTTACTACAACATAGTGTGAAATACACATATAAACAGCCTAAATGTCAACTCATTTTGCTGGGGGACAATGTATTTCCATTGGCCTGATACCACATCTATCAGCTCTCCTCCTGAGAGGTATAGTAGAACGGAAGCAGGAAGAATAGCAGAGGCTAGACGACAAGTGTGCCACCCGAGCCCCTGCCTGTTCACCCCGCTATCATCCAGAAGGCGAGGTCAGTACAGGTGCATCAAAGCAGGGACCGAGAGACTGAAAAACAGCTTCTATCTCAAGGCCATCAGACTGTTAAACAGCCACCACTAACAGTGAGTGGCTGCTGCCAACACACTGACTCAACTCCAGCCCCTTTAATGATGGGAATTGATGTAAAATATATCACTAGCCACTTTAAACAATGCTACCTAATATAATGTTTACATACCCTACATTATTTATCTCATATGTATACGTATATACTGTACTCTATATCATCTACTGCATCTTTATGTAATACATGTCTCACTAGCCACTTTAAACTATGCCACTTTTGTCATGTATTGTCATGTTGTGTCTTGTTTCTGTCCTTTCCCTTCACCCTGTCTCCCTCTGCTGGTCGTTATTAGGTTACCTTTTCTCCCCCTCTTTCCCCCAGCTGTTCCTTGTCTCCTCCTAACTACCTCGTCACCCCTTTTCCCACCTGTTCCCTTTTTCCCTCTGATTAGTTCTCTATATCTCTCTCTGTTTTTGTTCCTGTCTTTGTCGGATTCTTGTTTGTGTTTTTCATGCCTGAACCAGACTATCGTCATGTTTGCTGCAACCTTGTCCTGTCCTGTCGGAATCTGCCGGTCCATCTGAGCCTACCTATGTTTTGTTATTAAAGAAGTTCTGTTTACGTTAATTCGCTTTTGGGTCCTCATTCACGCACCGTAACAGAAGAATCCGACCAAGAATGGACCCAGCGACTTCGGATCCTCTCCACTCAGCCGTCGAGATCCAGGGAGCGATGCTAGGCAGACACGAGCAGGAATTGTCTGCTGCTCGACACTGCCAGGTCACTGAGGAGGTCAGTGACCTGGCAGTGTGGTGCCAGAGAATCAATCTCTCCCTCAACATCAGTAAGACCAAGGTGCGGATCGTGGACTGCAGGAAACAGGGGGGCGAGCACGCCCCTATCCACATCGAAAGGGCTGCAGTGGAGCCCCAGTGTCCTAATCACTAGACTTAAAATGGTCCAAACACACACACGCACAGTCATGAAGAAGGTGCGAAGTGCCTCTTCTCCCTAAGGAGGTTAAAAAAGTTTTGCATGGGCCCTCAAATCCATGAACAGTTCTACTGCTGTACCATTGATAGCATCTTGACTGGCTGCATCACTGCCTAGTATGGAAATAGCACCGCAACAGTGGGTGGTGCGGACAGCTGAGTACATTACTGGGGCCGAGCTTCCTGCCATCCAGGACATCGATATCAGGTGTGGAAGGAAGGCCTGGAAAATCATTAAAGACTCCAGCCACCCAAGCAATAGACTATTCTCTCTGCTTCTGCACTGCAAGAGGTACCTGTGCATCAAGTCTGACACCAACAGGCTCCTGAACAGCTTCTATCCCCAAGCAATACGACTGATAAATAGATAACAAAATAGCTACATGGACTATCTGAGTTAACCTTGTATCTTTATTGAGCGTTTAATTTGCACTGTCTCTATGCACACTCACAGGGCCCTACACACTAACACACTGTCTCTATGCACACTCACTCACTCACTCCGTCATCTGCTCACTCACACATAATACGCACATACATTTATACTGACTCTACACACCCCCACACCCACTCACATACAATCTGTTGCTACACTGTTTATGTTATATCAAGTTGCCTAGTCACCTTACGCCTATAAATATCTACCTCCATCACTCCAGTATCCCTGTCACCTTACCTCTAGACATATCTACCTCCATCACTCCAATATCCCTGTCACCTTACCCCTATACATATCTATCTCCATCACTCCAGTATCCCTGCACATTTCAAATATGGCATTAAAACTGACCCTGTATATAATATGCTTACTTACTTATTGTGTTCTTATTTCTCATGTGTTTTTTCTAGTATTACATTGTTATTGATTATTGCATTGTTGGGTTTTGAGTTTGCAATAAAGTAATTTCACTGTACTTGAGCATGTGACATTAAAACTTGAAATGTAGCTGTGAAGTTTCAAGGTTACAGGGGCCTTCACAGGTGAGATTCTAAGAGGCTGGTCACTCCAGTAATTATTGATGTATGGCAAGACTTGTGTGTGAATGTGTGTAGGTGTGTGTTCTCATTGGGATCTATCCCCCTCATTTACTGCCTTTAAAAAAAACATAACTGATATTGCTGACTTGCTTAAACAGATGTGGTTTCTACTGACAATTGAGATGTACAGTACAAGCTATGGCATAAGGGGACGACTGTCACGGCTCCTCTCTTTGTTCAGGCGGCGTTCGGCCATCGCCGCTCATTTTTTCATTGTTCCATTTGTTTTGTCTTGTTCCCTGGTTTACATCCCCTAATCACACTGCACACACACACTTGTTCCCTGGTTTACATCCCCTAATCACACTGCACACACACACTTGTTCCCTGGTTTACATCCCCTAATCACACTGCACACACACACTTGTTCCCTGGTTTACATCCCCTAATCACACTGCACACACACACTTGTTCCCTAGTTTACATCCCCTAATCACACTGCATGTATTTATTCCTCTGCCCCCCTCACGTGTTTTGTGTGTACGCGCCAGGCTGGGTTTTTCCCGTTATTCCGTGGTATTTCCACGAAGGATGTTTATTGTAAACATTTGCTCATTTTTTTGTGACTGTTTCGCACCTTGCACTTTTACCTTTGGCTGGAGGTTTTGATGCAGTGGTGTCTGTCTGTTTTATTGCCTCGGCCTAAATAAAGTGTGCGCCTGTTCACAACTCTCTGCTCTCCTGCACCTGACTTCTCCACCAGTAGCGCACACCTTGACAAGGACAAGCGGATAAGGCAATCCAAGACATTCATGAGCGAGCTAGGACGGAGTGGTCAACATACCTATTTGTTTTAGCAGTTTTGAAATGTACAGCAACATAATTCAGAAGATGGGCTGTTCTTACAGTGTACTACTATCAGGAGCACTGTCAAGCTATACACAAAAAGTTTGCAAACAAGCACACATCGGCCACGAACGATGTGTTTACAATACCGCGTTGGTGAAAATAGACTACTAACAGTTTACTACACAACATACACTTATGTATGCTATTATTACTTTCTTAGCTACAGTATACATATCTCTCTGACATCTTACATAATTTATGAAGCAGCATAAGACATTTTTGGAAAGTGGCGCACTGGTCCTTCGTGGGCAAATGTTGTCATCAAAGAGAAAGATGCTGGATCAACAATTCCGGATTGAATGACCTTTCAAAATGTATTATTCCCGACTTCCCAGTTGCAATGCTTGCAGTTAGTCACTGTCACCGATTCCTTACAAACCACTCATTGTTGAATTTTCGATCTCCAAATTGTTTTGTAATGTTTATGTCCAATGGCCGATGAGCACCGATACGTTTTATCTATATTTTCTCTTCATTATTTCTGTTCATATGACAAGGATTAAAAAAGATTTACCAGTAGACTTGATTCATGATGATGACTGCAAGCTAAGATTGTGAAAGTAAAACGTTGACATGATCAGTCCAATCAAAGCTACTGTACAAATAACGTGATTTGACGTCATTTCTGTGGCCAATGACCGTGAGCCTTCTTGAAAGGGCACTTCTAATGTAACTCTATGCAGCACCCAGAGGGCTCACATTATTGATGTCTATTCTTACTAAATCAAATCAAATGTATTTGTCACATACACATGGTTAGCAGATGTTAATGCAAGTGTAGCGAAATGCTTGTGCTTCTAGTTCCGACAATGCAGTAATAACCAATAAGTAATCTAGCTAACAATTCCACAACTACTACCTTATACAAACAAGTGTAAAGGGATAAAGAATATGTACATAAAGATATATGAATGAGTGATGGTACAGAGCGGCATAGGCAAGATACAGTAGATGGTATCCAGTACAGTATATACATATGAGATGAGTAATGTAGGGTATGTAAACAAAGTGGCATAGTTTAAAGTGGCTAGTGATACATGTAATACATAAAGATGCAGTAGATGATATAGAGTACAGTATATACGTATACATATGAGATAAATAATGTAGGGTATGTAAACATTATATTAAGTAGCATTGTTTAAAGTGGCTAGTGATATATTTTACATCCATTTCCATCACAGCCCCACCACTACAGAAAGAACTGAGCTAGGTTGAAACACCTGCATTTTGGAGCTACCTGTTGGTATGCGGCTTTATTAACTCAATTAAATGTATAGCATTTTTTTTTACATTGTTTGCAAACTGATATGACACGTATTAAAACCAAAATCACATGCAAAACAGACAAGCCCGCCCATTTTTTTGCAAGAAATGTGGGGCTCGAAACAGGTGGGGCTTAGACCCACCTGCCCTGAATGACGGGTCACCACTGGTCATGATTGATATACTGTAACAGGCCCTCAACAGGTTTACTAATGTCCAATTTGGATATATTTGGTTGTTTTCATTGCATAACATTTAGAAATGGTTCCTTTTCAGGTTTAGAAAAAGTTACTTAAATGCCAACTCCTGTTCATATAAGCTGGTAGTGTAGTTTGACTACCACCACTGATTTTCATATGCTAAGTTGTTTTTTAACTGCAATGCAGTTGATTGGTAACGATGATGTGTGTTGGGCTTGACATCCAGACAAGTATTATGTTCCGATTTTTACTACAACATAGTGTAAAATACACATATAAACAGCCTAAATGTCAACTCATTTTGCTGGGGGACAATGTATTTCCATTGGCCTGATACCACATCTATCAGCTCTCCTCCTGAGAGGTATAGTAGAATGGAAGCAGGAAGAATAGCAGAGGCTAGACGACAAGTGTGCCACCCGAGCCCCTGCCTGTTCACCCCGCTATCATCCAGAAGGCGAGGTCAGTACAGGTGCATCAAAGCAGGGACCGAGAGACTGAAAAACAGCTTCTATCTCAAGGCCATCAGACTGTTAAACAGCCACCACTAACAGTGAGTGGCTGCTGCCAACACACTGACTCAACTCCAGCCCCTTTAATGATGGGAATTGATGTAAAATATATCACTAGCCACTTTAAACAATGCTACCTAATATAATGTTTACATACCCTACATTATTTATCTCATATGTATACGTATATACTGTACTCTATATCATCTACTGCATCTTTATGTAATACATGTCTCACTAGCCACTTTAAACTATGCCACTTTTGTCATGTATTGTCATGTTGTGTCTTGTTTCTGTCCTTTCCCTTCACCCAGTCTCCCTCTGCTGGTCGTTATTAGGTTACCTTTTCTCCCCCTCTTTCCCCCAGCTGTTCCTTGTCTCCTCCTAACTACCTCGTCACCCCTTTTCCCACCTGTTCCCTTTTTCCCTCTGATTAGTCCTCTATATCTCTCTCTGTTTTTGTTCCTGTCTTTGTCGGATTCTTGTTTGTGTTTTTCATGCCTGAACCAGACTATCGTCATGTTTGCTGCAACCTTGTCCTGTCCTGTCGGAATCTGCCGGTCCATCTGAGCCTACCTATGTTTTGTTATTAAAGAAGTTCTGTTTACGTTAATTCGCTTTTGGGTCCTCATTCACGCACCGTAACAGAAGAATCCGACCAAGAATGGACCCAGCGACTTCGGATCCTCTCCTCTCAGCCGTCGAGATCCAGGGAGCGATGCTAGGCAGACACGAGCAGGAATTGTCTGCTGCTCGACATGCCGTTGAGACCCTGGCCACCCAAGTCTCCAACCTCACAGAACAGGTTCACCATCTCCGCCTCGATCCACCGGCCACTTCCAGGGCTTTCGAATCTCCGGAGCCCAGAATCAATAACCCGCCGTGTTACTCTGGGGAGCCCACTGAATGCCGCTCGTTCCTCACCCAGTGTGATATTGTGTTTTCTCTCCAGCCCAACACTTACTCCAGGAGCACTGCTCGTGTCGCCTACGTCATATCTCTCCTTACTGGACGGGCTCGTGAGTGGGGCACGGCAATCTGGGAGGCAAGGGCTGAGTGTACTAACCAGTATCAGGACTTTAAGGAGGAGATGATACGGGTTTTTGATCGATCTGTTTTTGGGGAGGAGGCTTCCAGGGCCCTGTCTTCCCTATGTCAAGGTAATCGATCCATAACAGACTACTCTATTGAGTTTCGCACTCTTGCTGCCTCCAGTGGCTGGAACGAGCCGGCTTTGCTCGCTCGTTTTCTGGAGGGTCTCCGCGCAGAGGTAAAGGATGAGATTCTCTCCCGGGAGGTTCCTTCCAGCGTGGATTCCTTGATTGAACTCGCTATTCGCATTGAGCGACGGGTTGATCTTCGTCACCGAGCTCGTGGAAAGGAGCTCGCGTTCTCCGTTGCCCCCCTCTCCGCATCACTACCATCTTCCTCTGCCGGCTCGGGTGCTGAGCCTATGCAGCTGGGAGGTATCCGCATCTCGACTAAGGAGAGGGAACGGAGAATCACCAACCGCCTCTGTCTCTATTGCGGTTCTGCTGGTCATTTTGTCACTTCATGTCCAGTAAAAGCCAGAGCTCATCAGTAAGCGGAGGGCTACTGGTGAGCGCTACTACTCCTGTCTCTCCTTCAAGATCCTGCACTACCTTGTCGGTCCATCTACGCTGGACCGGTTCATCAGCTTCCTGCAGTGCCTTAATAGACTCTGGGGCGGAGGGCTGTTTTATGGACGAGACCTGGGCTCGGGAACATGACATTCCTCTCAGACAGTTAAGGGAGTCCACGGCCTTGTTCGCCCTGGATGGTAGTCCTCTCCCCAGGATTCAGCGTGAGACGCTACCTTTAACCCTCACTGTTTCTGGTAATCATAGCGAAACCATTTCTTTTTTAATTTTTCGTTCACCTTTTACACCTGTTGTTTTGGGCCATCCCTGGCTAGTTTGTCATAATCCTTCCATTAATTGGTCTAGTAATTCTATCCTCTCCTGGAACGTCTCTTGTCATGTGAAATGTTTAATGTCTGCTATCCCTCCTGTTTCCTCTGTCTCTTCTTCACAGGAGGAGCCTGGTGATTTGACAGGGGTGCCGGAGGAATATCACGATCTGCGCATGGTGTTCAGTCGGTCCAGGGCCACCTCTCTTCCCCCACACCGGTCGTATGATTGTAGTATTGATCTCCTTCCGGGAACCACTCCCCCCCGGGGTAGACTATACTCTCTGTCGGCTCCCGAACGTAAGGCTCTCGAAGATTATTTGTCTGTAGCTCTTGCCGCCGGTACCATAGTCCCCTCCTCCTCTCCCGCCGGAGCGGGGTTTTTTTTTGTTAAGAAGAAGGACGGGTCCCTGCGCCCCTGCATAGATTATCGAGGGCTGAATGACATAACAGTGAAGAATCGTTATCCGCTTCCTCTTATGTCTTCAGCCTTCGAGATCCTGCAGGGAGCCAGGTTTTTCACTAAGTTGGACCTTCGTAACGCTTACCATCTCGTGCGCATCAGGGAGGGGGACGAGTGGAAGACGGCGTTTAACACTCCGTTAGGGCACTTTGAATACCGGGTTCTTCCTTTCGGCCTCGCTAACGCTCCAGCTGTCTTTCAGGCATTAGTCAATGATGTCCTGAGAGACATGCTGAACATCTTTGTTTTCGTTTACCTTGACGATATCCTGATTTTTTCACCGTCACTCCAGATTCATGTTCAGCACGTTCGACGTGTCCTCCAACGCCTTTTAGAGAATTGTCTTTTTGTGAAAGCTGAGAAGTGCTCTTTTCATGCCTCCTCCGTCACATTTCTCGGTTCTGTTATTTCCGCTGAAGGCATTAAGATGGATCCCGCTAAGGTCCAAGCTGTCATTGATTGGCCCGTCCCTAAGTCACGCGTCGAGCTGCAGCGCTTTCTCGGCTTCGCGAACTTCTATCGTCGTTTCATCCGTAATTTCGGTCAGGTGGCAGCTCCTCTCACAGCCCTTACTTCTGTCAAGACGTGCTTTAAGTGGTCCGTTTCCGCCCAGGGAGCTTTTGATCTCCTCAAGAATCGTTTTACATCCGCACCTATCCTTGTTACACCTGACGTCACTAGACAGTTCGTTGTCGAGGTTGACGCGTCAGAGGTGGGCGTGGGAGCCATTCTTTCTCAGCGCTCCCTCTCTGACGACAAGGTCCACCCTTGCGCGTATTTTTCTCATCGCCTGTCGCCGTCGGAACGTAACTATGATGTGGGAAACCGCGAACTGCTCGCCATCCGCTTAGCCCTAGACGAATGGCGACAGTGGTTGGAGGGGGCGACCGTTCCTTTTGTCGTTTGGACTGACCATAGGAACCTTGAGTACATCCGTTCTGCCAAACGACTTAATGCGCGTCAGGCGCGCTGGGCGCTGTTTTTCGCTCGTTTCGAGTTCGTGATTTCTTATCGTCCGGGCTCTAAGAACACCAAGCCTGATGCTTTATCTCGTCTCTTCAGTTCTTCAGTAGCCCCCACTGACCCCGAGGGGATTCTCCCTGAGGGGCGTGTTGTCGGGTTGACTGTCTGGGGAATTGAGAGGCAGGTAAAGCAAGCACTCACTCAAACTCCGTCGCCGCGCGCTTGTTTTAGGAACCTTCTTTTCGTTCCCGTTCCTACTCGTCTGGCCGTTCTTCAGTGGGCTCACTCTGCCAAGTTAGCCGGCCATCCTGGCGTTCGGGGTACGCTTGCTTCCATTCGCCAGCGTTTTTGGTGGCCCACCCGGGAGCATGACACGCGTCGCTTCGTGGCTGCTTGTTCGGTCTGCGCGCAGACTAAGTCCGGTAACTCCCCTCCTGCCGGCCGTCTCAGGCCGCTTCCCATTCCCTCTCGACCGTGGTCTCACATCGCCTTAGATTTTGTCACCGGACTGCCTTCGTCAGCGGGGAAGACTGTTATTCTTACGGTTGTCGACAGGTTCTCTAAGGCGGCTCATTTTATTCCCCTTGCTAAGCTTCCTTCTGCTAAAGAGACGGCACAAATCATCATCGAGAATGTTTTCAGAATTCATGGCCTTCCGTCAGACGTCGTTTCGGACAGAGGTCCGCAATTCACGTCTCAATTTTGGAGGGAGTTTTGCCGTTTGATTGGGGCTTCCGTCAGTCTCTCTTCCGGCTTTCACCCCCAGTCTAACGGTCAAGCAGAACGGGCCAATCAGACTATTGGTCGCATCTTACGCAGTCTTTCTTTTCGCAACCCTGCGTCTTGGTCAGAACAGCTCCCCTGGGCAGAATACGCCCACAACTCGCTTCCTTCGTCTGCGACCGGGCTATCTCCTTTTCAGAGTAGCCTCGGGTACCAGCCTCCGCTGTTCTCATCTCAGTTCGCCGAGTCCAGCGTCCCCTCCGCTCAGGCTTTTGTCCAACGTTGCGAGCGCACCTGGAAGAGGGTCAGGTCTGCACTTTGCCGTTATAGGGCGCAGACTGTGAGAGCTGCTAATAAGCGTAGAACTAAGAGTCCTAGATATTGTCGCGGTCAGAGAGTTTGGCTCTCCACTCAGAACCTTCCCCTTAAGACCGCTTCTCGCAAGTTGACCCCGCGGTTCATTGGTCCGTTCCGTATTTCTCGGATCATTAATCCTGTCGCAGTGCGACTTCTTCTTCCGCGATATCTTCGTCGCGTCCACCCGGTCTTCCATGTCTCCTGTGTCAAGCCCGTTCTTCGCGCCCCCGCTCGTCTTCCCCCCCCCCCCCCCCCCCCCATCCTTGTCGAGGGCGCACCCATCTACAGGGTCCGTAGGATTTTGGACATGCGTCCTCGGGGCCGTGGTCATCAGTACCTAGTAGATTGGGAGGGGTACGGTCCTGAGGAGAGGAGTTGGGTTCCCTCTCGGGACGTGCTGGACCGTGCGCTGATCGATGATTTCCTCCGTTGCCGCCAGGTTTCCTCCTCGAGTGCGCCAGGAGGCGCTCGGTGAGTGGGGGGGTACTGTCATGTATTGTCATGTTGTGTCTTGTTTCTGTCCTTTCCCTTCACCCTGTCTCCCTCTGCTGGTCGTTATTAGGTTACCTTTTCTCCCCCTCTTTCCCCCAGCTGTTCCTTGTCTCCTCCTAACTACCTCGTCACCCCTTTTCCCACCTGTTCCCTTTTTCCCTCTGATTAGTCCTCTATATCTCTCTCTGTTTTTGTTCCTGTCTTTGTCGGATTCTTGTTTGTGTTTTTCATGCCTGAACCAGACTATCGTCATGTTTGCTGCAACCTTGTCCTGTCCTGTCGGAATCTGCCGGTCCATCTGAGCCTACCTATGTTTTGTTATTAAAGAAGTTCTGTTTACGTTAATTCGCTTTTGGGTCCTCATTCACGCACCGTAACAACTTTGTTTACATACTCATCTCATATGTATATACTGTACTCAATACCATCTACTGCATCTTGCCTATGCCGCTCTGTACCATCACTCATTCATATATCTTTATGTACATATTCTTTATCCCTTTACACTTGTGTGTATAAGGTAGTAGTTTTGGAATTGTTAGCCAGATTACTCGTTGGTTGTTACTGCATTGTCGGAACTAGAAGCACAAGCATTTCGCTACACTCGCATTAACATCTGCTAACCATGTGTATGTGACAAATAAAATTTGATTTGATGGTGCTAGGCAGGTAGATGGGGATGGATGGGCTGAATAGGAACTCTACTCTGAAACACAGAGCCCAAGATACACACAATATAGACACATTTCAGATTCTTTCATTCTCTCTCTCCATCATGGCAGGTTGAGCGAGTCTGTCATGAAAGAAAGTGAATCAAATGAAGAGTGCAGGGTTTATTATCAGTCAAATGTTTTATTTAGATTAGATGTAACACATTCAAAAATGTACATCAATACAAAATACTCAAATGGGGACTGAATATGTTGTACTGTGATGTGAAAAAAAAGGGCCTTTTTTTTTAATAAAAAAAAAAGACTTTGCTGTGATATTCAGAACTGAGCCTGGTGGTTTGCAGTAGCCACTGGTGTCCTTGTCTCCCTTGTTAATTGATGCCACTGATTTACTAGAATGGGGGGCTCCCAAGAGCTTCCCAGGAGCTGTGTGAGTGTGAGAGTGGGGTGGGTGGGCTTGCAGGTGTCAAGTCTGCTAAATCAGTCAGTCTGTGATGAGACAGAGTGGAACTCTGAGCACGCTGTCAACTCAAAGGCTGCAACCTCCTACTGCTACACACACACCTTACATCCCTCCCTCCCTCACATTAACCAATAATCCCAGTAACCCCCTCTAATCAATCTCCCAACCCGCCAATATTCCCCAGGGGCCATTCTTACCCTCACTAGTCACCATGGTGACACACACACACCAGAGCTAAAGTACCACAAAGACAAAAGGCTGGAATTACAGTTTATTACACATCACTCTGAGAACACACACACCTTCAGGGGTTTAGAACCAACAGTCATCAAAATGGCAAATATATATGAACCAAATATTATACAATAAATCTGACAATATGTCTCACTAAAGACAAAGTCTTATTCCTCCATCCATCTCCAAGGTTTTCTGTGTGTGTGTGTGTGTGTCCGTGAGTTACAGAGTGGTGGTAGAGTGTTGTGGGGTGAGTGGGGGGGTGGTGGGAGCGGGGTGTGTGTGAGTTACAGAGTGGTGGTAGAGTGTTGTGGGGTGGTGGGAGCGGGCTGTGTGTGAGTTACAGGGTGGTGGTAGAGTGTTGTGGGGTGAGTGGGGGGTGGTGGGAGCGGGGTGTGTGTGAGCGCAGCAGGCTGCGGACAGCGTGGCGGTAGCGTGCTGACATGGTGTTGTAGAGGATAGGGTTGACAGCAGCACTGAGGTAGAACAACACAAAGGAGACCAGGTTAAAGTACTGAGAGATGTAGTACATATCAGCGCTGGAGCCCAGAGTCATAGAGAACAACGTCCGACCAACGTGGAACGGCAGCCAACACAGAACAAACGCCAGCACGATCATCCCTAGAGAGAGAGGAGAATATGGGATGGAGCGACAGAAAGAGTTGACATTAGAACTCATTATTACTGTATGTGTGATATAGTTGGTTCACAATGGCTGCTAAGCTGTAGTATTGCTGAGGCCCAAACCAGTAAATCAAAGTAACTTTAAAATACAGAGACTCTCTCACAGCCTCACCGAGCATCTTGATGGTGTGTCGCTGGGCGCGGTCTCGGCTGCTGCGTTGTGGGCGGAGCCAAAGCTTCCTGCCGATCAGACCATACACAACTCCCAGAATGCCCAGCGGCACCAGGAAGTAGAGGTTGGAGAGCCACATCATGGCCCCCAGCAGGCCTGAGGAGACGGCGTAGTCCGTACAGCGACACTCGCTCTCCCCCTCACCTCCTCCCAGCTCCTCTACCCCTACTATAGCAAACACCGGCCCGGCGCTGATCACGGCCACAACCCACAGGCAGCCAATGAGAGTGCGGACGCGGGTCCGTGTGACCAGGGTCTTGGCTGTGAGTGGTCGACAGACAGCGAGGTAGCGCTCCAGAGAAAGGGCGGTGATGTGGAGGATGGAGGAGTAGGTACAACTCTCACTGATGAACACACTCAGCTTACACACTGCATCACCCAGATCCCAGGGCCGGAACCTCCACAGCTAGAGGGACGGACACACAGATAGGTTACACACACACAACCCAGCTCAGACACTATATCGTCTAACCCCCAGGGCCAGAACCTCCACAGCTAGCGAGAGAGAAACACAAATCACACACACACAGTATCAGCTAGCTAAACCCCAGGGAGGGAACCTCCATAGCTAGAGAGACTCCCCCTTACCTTGTAGTACAGATCTAAAGGCATCAGAAGCAGTATGAGGAGGTCGGAAACGGCCATACTACTCAGGTAGAGGTAGGTGGTGCTTCTCAGGTGTGGCCGGAGCCAAACTACCAGGATGGTTAACATATTTCCTGTGATGCCCAGGGCCAGCAGCAGCACACACACGGCTGTCACACACACCATCTCAGCCCCACTGAAGTCCTCCCAATCCCAGTCAGTCTGGTCACTCTGGTTCCCACAGTCCTCCAGACAGCCAGACCCTAGCACACAATCCTCTGAACAGCTGCTCCCACTGCCCAGCGCTGACACGTCCATGGTCAGAGAGAGATGCCCAGGTCTCAGAGACTGGGGTGTGTGCGTGAGAGAGAGAGGTGAGCTGAGATGGTACAAGCGTGCCTGTGTGAGAGAGAGAGAAAGTGTGGATGGTCTATATCACCCAGGTTACAGCACAGGGTGACGTAGGCTGATGGATTCTAACTGGAGATGGTCCTGAACCACACATCTAGGAGATGTAAAACACAACACATCTAGGAGATGTAAAACACAACACATCTAGGAGATATAAAACAACATATCTAGGAGATATAAAACAACATATCTAGGTGATGTGGGCTCAATTCCATGTCAATTGAGTTAATCTGGGAGATGGAGTACCATTTTCACAAAATTACAGAATTGTTACCACCACTGAAACACAAACATGTCTATCCTGTGGTAGGGGAAGGACTTGCTCGATGTTAGCAATCACACACACCAACACAAAACTCCCTGTTACACCAATGTGTTACACACACCAACACTACATAAAAAACACTCTAACCTCTGGTTCATTCAGCCATTCCTATTGGGGAAATTAAATGGGGAAAGAATAGCGTTAAGGTCTGAGGTTAACACAGGCTTAGATCTTATACATAGAATATCAGTCAGTTAACATTACATGTATGAGCTATAGCCTCGCTACTGTATATAGCCTCGCTACTGTTATAGCCTCGCTACTGTATATAGCCTCACTACTGTATATAGCCTCGCTACTATATATAGCCTCGCTACTGTATATAGCCTCGCTACTGTATATAGCCACGCTACTGTTATTTCACTGTCTTTTTACTGTTGTTTTTTTTACTTATCTATTGTTCACCTAATACCTATTTTTTACTTAAAAATGGCACTGTTGGTTAGGGCCGGTAAGTAAGCATTTCACTGTAAGGTTTACACCTGTTGTATTCGGCGCACGTGACAAATAAACTTTGATTTGATAATGCCTTTGTGCTTGTTTTGATTACAGAAATGCTTCGGCATTTATCCTCAAACCCATACATGTCCCCATAGGCTTTGGCCAACAAGCCATGGCAGAGTTAGCTTCCGTTAGTGTCTACAAGAGACACCATTACTATTGCTCTCTATACCCCCGTTACAAACAGTACACACCCAGCAGTGTGAATTGAAGCTGTGTACTCACCTCGCAGCCATCTTCGATCCCTGGACAATCTCTCCCTCACCTCTTCATCCCTCTACCACCTCTACCTCCTCCCTCGCTCTCCAACACCCACAACTCGTACACGCATGCAAGCAAGCACAAACTAAACGAAGGCTCAAGCACACACGCAAGCAGTAAAGATCGATCATCAACATGATACAGGTTTATTCCTTTAATATCTTAAATTAGTTTAAAATATAATATTTATATCTGAGAATGACAGAGGTAGGGAGGGAAAGAAGGGAAAATGCTTTTCTTAAGTTTTGGGACAGGGCCTTTCAGTCTAGAGGTTCAGAGTAAGTGTGTGTGTGTCAGGGTCCAGCCTCCCAGCATGTGTGTCTGTGGTAGAGGTCGAAGGTTGTGTCTGCGGGGCGTGGGATGGGCTGGGGGCGTGGTATGGTAATCTCCTCCCCTGGTAGGAGGGGCTTCTCTCTCAGCAGATCCCCCCTGAAGAAAACCTGCAGGTCAGGACTGTCCTCTTTCTGCTCACACACACACGGATTACAAATACAGTTATGGACTAGTTGCAGGTCATGAGTGATTTCGCTCTACACACACTTTTATTTACATATTACTTACACACACACACACACACACACACACACACACACACACACACACATAAATGTAATCAGATGGGGTCAGTGAGAGGGACTTGCCTTGTTGCCATGGCTGCATGTGGGCGAGACCAGCTGAAGCCTGTCACGTAGAGCCTGGCTGATAAGCTCCTCCTCCACCACATTCACACTGACCAATGCCCTGTAGAGGTGCTGGGATGGAGGGACGTTCACCCCTATAGACAAAGACAGGACATACACTTAGTTTGTGTGTGGTGTGTGTTTATGTCTGCATGTGTGTGTTTCTGTGTATGTTTCTGTGTGTGTTTATGTCGGCATGTGTGTGTTTCTGTGTGCTACCCTCTGTAGCCCGGGTGCTGATGCTGTTCTTGGTTCTGTCTGACTTCTGTAGTTGCTCCTGCACGGCCTTCTGGGAGTTAAACTCTGCCCCTGCCACGTTATCTAGCTCAGCCCTCAGAGCCAGAGTAGTATTTAACTCCGCCCCTTCAGGGAGGCTGCCACCCCTCTCCTCACAGGGAGCCTCCTCATTGGTTGCTGACCTTGCCCTCCAACGCAGTTCTCCACCTATGTGAGGAATACAGGAAGAGATATTGACCAGTCCTCTGCTCAGACATTGCTGACTCATGCCAGATCTTATAACACCTGGATAGGTATTTCATGTATCAGCCTAACCACATCACGTTATAGCAATCTGGTGTGACGGCACAGTCCATGACGTGGCACACAACCATTGGTTGATGCATGCAACTCCTGTGCAGGGGAACATGAGTACATCAGACTCTAGACCAGGAGGGTTAGTTACCATGGAGTCTTTTCCCCTTTGAGTAACTGCTGGAGTGTCCAGGGCATTGCCAAGGTGGAGGGTCTTTGCTAGGCTCTGCTATCACCGTGTCAACCACAGGCTCCTCGGAGGCAAATCGCACCTGTAGAGTCAGGGGCACACACTTCAGTGATGTCTCTCCAAAAACACAGACCGACACACACAGATCTCTCATCATTTCTACGGCTGTCTTGGCAACTGAGAAAAGCACCATCTGTGACTGTCCGTCAGTGTGTGTGTGTGTGTATGTGTCAGACTGACCTGCCGGTGGCTGCGTCCTCTCAGCAGGCTAGCCGGGTTGGGCCGTGGCGGGTCTGGGCTGAGGGGGAGAGACAGGTCCAGTTCTGGGCACCGCAGGAGGCTAGCAGGGACCAGGGGCACCGGGGCAGGCAGGGGGACCAGCCAGATGTCTGGGTCACTGCACCCTGCTAGAGGACGCTGCTGCAGGGGACCTACTCTGGTCATCTTAGGTCACCAGTCTGGGTCTTTATCTTTGGGTGAAGGCTCTGTTACTGATGTTAGGTAAGATACAAGGCAATGGCAGTCAATGACCAGAATATTTTGTATGGTTCTGAATGGCAGTTACATTATCACTTTGCCGAACACCCCTTAACCTAATCTTTCTGATGGAGCAAACTGAACATATTTTGAGTCCTATGCCGAACCCAGTCCCTTACCATTGTTGGATCTGTAGTGTTGGTTGAATAACGTTAACTTTACACTTCCAACCAGATATGACGATGTGACGTTATCTAGCTAACGTTAGATCTCTAGCTAGATTCCATTCAGTGGGAGCTTTCAGCACACAGCCAGCTAACTAGCTAGCTAACGACGACAGCAGACATGCTAGAAAGTTCACCAGTCAGTTAGCCAGCTAACTTTACTTGTTGTACTACTAGCCAGCTAACGTTATAGGGTTTGTTTGGCTAATTAGCTAGCTAACGTTAACTAAAGCTATGCAAATTCAATCATGTCGTTTATTCTCCGCTTACTGTTATGAGGAAGCGCCCCGAATGACTGCTCACACGTTTCTTGTAGTTTTCACTGTTAATACATGAGGATAGATTAACTCTATTTAGCAGGATCTGCTCAATTTTGAAATTCCCTCCACTGGCGCCGCCATAACACCTTCTACAGAACAAAACAATCACACTTCCGGTTTCTTCGTTAGTAGGAAATTATACAATGGCCCCCCTTGGTTTGCATGTTACGTTGCGTGTGCTTGTGTAAATGGTGGACTCTACGGCAGATTTAATCTAAGACTAGGCGATTGCTGGACTACGGCTAATCTTAATTTTCATCTTCAGTATTGTCCAATATATTCTCTATGGAGACCTGCGATACAGTATCATTATTTGGATATTATCTTTGTTGTTTTATGTTGCTGGGTTGGAGACTTCATCTATTTAACCTTCACAGTAACAGTTGACTTCCTGTATTCTTACTGGCTCTGGAGTAGATAACAATATTGTGACGTAATTAAGTAGTCAAATATAGGGTATGCCTTAAACCCCTAATTTAATTTAATGTTTTGGGTTACGTTGACATAATCAACAATTTTATTATTTCACCAGGTGTCTGAAAACAAAGGTTCATGTTTGATTCATGTTGCTTGCTATATCCTACATACACAGCCAATCACACACACACACACACACACACACACACACACACACACACACACACACACACACACACACACACACACACACACACCTGCACAAATGATAAGTCAGCTTTCTTCCAAACATATTAAAATAGTTTATTTCGTTTTTCACTTTAAACAAACCAAAGGCGGCAAGGTAGCCTAGTGGTTAGAGAGTTGGACTAGTAACCGAAAGGTCTGTCGTTCTGCCCGTGAACAGGCAGTTAACCCACTGTTCCTACCCCGTCATTGAAAATAAGAATTTGTTCTTAACTGACTTGTCTAGTTAAGTAAAGGTAAAAAAACATTTTTTTTAAAAAGCTTCCTCTCCATCTCATGAGATTGTAGCCTATATGTCTGTGTGTGTACATGTCTGTGTCCTTCACCTGTCTATGTGTGGTGTGTATAATCAACCCAACCCTATTTTTGTGTATGTGTGTAAACCTGCATCTCTGACCCTCTGAACCTGCATTGAGGATCTTGCTAATTTTATCATGAATTCACTCATGGAGCAAGAGCTGCTGTTCTGTGGAGAGTGGGCAGGGGGAGCTGTTTCACTTCTTGGTGAAGAACTCGTTGCACACCATGGTGAGGCAGGCCACCAGTGTGACGTACTCCTGGAAGTCCACACTGCCATCTGCGTTAGCGTCCAGATCTTTGAAGATCTTGTCAACCTTTGCCTGGTCAGTGTTTTTCTGTTATAATGATCAGAGAGAGAGAGAGGTAATGGGTGAGACCTTGATTTCAGAAGTTCAAACTAGAATCCACACAGTTGTTATGTGTTTATAAAGGTGTGAGAGATTAAGTTATTCTATTGGATGAGGCGGGTCATGTGTTTGTGATGTTCCAAGCAATTCAGTATTTCAATAGTGTCTGTCTTTAGCAGTATTGTATTTGGTCGTGCTGCTAATAAAGCATGATTGAACTGAACTGTTCCTAGGATCCACTCACCCCCATGATCTCTCCAAGCTCAGCGTTGAGCAGATCTTTGAGTTCTCCCTTGCTCAGACTCGTCTTGTCGCCCTCCTTGCCAGAGTACTTGTGGAAGGCTGAGATGAGCAATGCCATACCCTGCTGGACCTGTGACATGGTGACTACAACACACACACACACAGAGACAGAGACACAGAGAGAGAATGGAGTGAATGGAGGTACACATTTAGCTTATTCATTTACAGTATTATCAATTCAAGTCTATTTTTATCTTACATCCGGGTTACCATTCCATACGTTCCATAAGTCTGGGAAATAAAGTCATGTTGGCACTGGTTTAATCATGTTTAAACATAAGGTTCAGGTTGAATAGAGGGTTTAAAGACTATTAACGGTTTTTGCACACGAAGCAAAGACTTAACTACACACACACCACGCCCCACTTCTGCAAACAGGTTCTACATCTATACCACAAAAGAAGAGAAAGAGAGGGGGAGAAGAGATGGAGAGCAACGCAACAGAGGCAATTAGAGAGGGAGAGAGGTAAGAGATGGAGACATAGGGAGAGAGGCGGCGAGAGAAGGAAGAGAGAAGCGGATATGGAGGGGAGAAAGGAAGAGGAGAGGGGGCTGAGTTGTTTAAACACAAACAGACATGGCTCTAGCCAACGCCCTTGCATGTCTCTCTCATTAACTCTGGGGGATTTTAAGGAGAGAAAGAGAGAAGTATATATATATTTAAAGAGAAAGGTAGCGCGAGAGGGACAGACACAGACAAAAATACAGATTGTAGGAAATTGGTGGATCGGCTGAAAGGCGCGTTGGTAATTTCAGGCAAACGATAACATAGAAATCCCAGCACCTCCCCCACCCCTGACCTGTCTCCACCCTCTATCTATCTTGTTTGCTTAAGGTGTGTCTCTTCAATCTGTCCTTTCACATATCTCACCATTATGTGGGGAGGTGGCTCTCTCTATTCTCTCTTTCTCTGCCTACTCGTAGTCTAGGTGGTGTGAAACTTCTGAGTTTAAGGAAGCGTCTGTAATGTAAATCCCTCTTTTAGCTGACCCTCCTCTCCAGTGTGACTTGCAGTAAGTGCGGTCAAATAAGGACGTTGAAGCAACCATACAGTACGAACATGGGAAGCACAACATTATAGTTGTAAGGAACAACCCCAGTCACTGTGGTGGACTCCACTGATCTCTCTCTGAGTCACTGACATCTGCCCCAGGACATTCAACCAGACACACCTTCTTATCCCCCCTCTGACTGCCCATCTGAGAACTAGAAACATACTCTACTCACAGAATGGTCAGAGCGAGGGGAGAGAGAGTTTATGGTAAGGACAGAGAGAGCGAAAGAGAGAGAGGGGGGTGTGGAGGATAGAAAGAGGTAGTGTTCTGCACTATGGAAGGATTGAGGGAGGAAGAGAGAGAGGGGAGGAGGAGGAAGAGAAGAGAGATTCTTTCATCTAAACTGCATAGTGCTCTGAGTAGCACCCACACATGTTTGAATGGAAAGGCAGACAAAGTTACGCCCTCCGCAGAGCTTGGCTCAAGATCATAAACAGTGTGGACAGGCACTTACCAACTGTTGCAAAGCACACCCTGAAGTCATTCATACTTTTGCAGTCAAGTATTAATCACTATAAAACATTAAACTACACACAATTACAAATAAATGTTGTAAACCACCCAATGAGAAAGTATAATTTGGCACATCTAACACCTCATAGATAAACACAGCTAAAACAAACTGAAGGTTTTATCAGCGAGGCACTCAGGTACATGTTTTACTAGGTTTAGTTTTCACTCACCGAAGTTGTGCGAGGAGTTGGACAGTCAGAGAAAGAGAGAGAGGGGGAGTGAGGAAGAGAGGGATGGGCTGTTGGTTTTAAACATTGATTACCACACCCCACTCTCCCCTTTCCTCTCCTTGTTCCTCTTTATCTGATGGAAATGGAAACTGCAATGTTCTGTTCTCTTCTTCATGTGAACTAGTTACTGAACGAATTATAATAGGCATATATATTATCTAAAGTTAATAATTACTTCACATGAATGTATCACCATTGTAACCAATCCACCATTTTGCTCTGGTTCTTCCTGGACTTCCCCTATAAAAAAACAACAACAGAAAACATACAGAGAGGAGAAATCCCTGCATATGTCTAATGTCTTTGAATGAGCATAAATACCTCTTATTCTGACTGGAGTTATTCATTTAACAACTTTTCATTTAAGAAGAATGTGGTAAAACTGCAGCGTTCTCCTGGCCAAACTAACCTGTAGGGCTACCTTATTGGCTAACTTGCTCCATATACCCCTCAGGGAAATTGTGAACATTACTATTCTAAAGTAGAAAATTAAACTTTTCATTTATTTTTATTTAGTTTTGATTGAAAATATAAATCAAATTAAAGTCTATTTGTCACGTGCGCCGAATACCACAGGTATACCTTACAGTGAAAAAGGTATTAGGTGAACAATAGGTAAGTAAAGAAATAAAAACAACAGTAAAAAGACAGTGAAAAACAATAGTGAGGCTATATAAAGTAGCGAGGCTATTAAAGTAGTGAGGCTACATACAGACACCGGTTAGTCGGGCTGATTGAGGTAGTATGTGCATGTAGATATGGTGAAAGTGACTATGCATATATGATGAACAGAGAGTAACAGTAGTGTAAAGAGGGGTTGGTGGGTGGTGGGTGGCGGGTGGCGGGACACAGTGCAGAGAGCCCGGTTAGCCAATGTGCGGGAGCAATGGTTGGTCGGGCCAATTGAGGTAGTATGTACATGAATGTATAGTTAAAGTGACTGTGCATAAATGATAAAAAGAGAGTAGCAGCAGCGTAAAAGAGGGGTTGGGGGGAGGCACACAATGCAAATAGTCCAGGTAGCCATTTGATTACCTGTTCAGGAGTCTTATGGCTTGGGGGTAAAAACTGTTGAGAAGCCTTTTGGTCCTAGACTTGGCACTCTGGTACCGCTTGCCATGCGGTAGTAGAGAGAACAGTCTATGACTGGGGTGGCTGGGGTCTTTGACAATTTTTAGGGCCTTCCTCTGACACCGCCTGGTGTAGAGGTCCTGGAAGGCAGGCAGCTTAGCCCCAGTGGTGTACTGGGCCGTACGCACTACCCTCTGTAGTGCCTTGTGGTCGGAGGCTGAGCAATTGCCGTACCAGGCAGTGATGCAACATGCTCTCGATGTTGCAGCTGTAGAACCTTTTGAGGATCTCAGGACCCATGCCAAATCTTTTTAGTTTCCTGAGGGGGAATAGGCTTTGTCGTGCCCTCTTCACGATTGTCTTGGTGTGTTTGGACCACTCTAGTTTGTTGGTGAAGTGGACACCAAGGAACTTGAAACTCTGAACCTGCTCCACTACAGCCCCGTCGATGAGAATGGGGGTGTACTCGGTCCTCCTTTTCCTGTAGTCCACAATCATCTCCTTAGTCTTGATTTGTTGAGGGATAGGTTGTTATTCTGGCACCACCCGGCCAGGTCTCTGACCTCCCTATAGGCTGTCTCGTCATCAGGCTACTGTTGTGTCATTTGGAGTCGTGCCAGGCCATGCAGTCGTGGGTGAACATGGAGTACTGGAGGGGACTGAGCACGCACCCTTGGGGGGATCCAGTGTTGAGCATTAGCGTGGCAGATGTGTTGCTACCTACCCTCACCACCTTTGGGCGGCCCGTCAGGAAGTCCAGGATCCATTTGCAGAGGGAGGTGTTTAGCCACAGGATCCTTAGCTTAGTGATGAGCTTTGAGGGTACTATGGTGTTGAACGCTGATCTGTAGTCAATGAATAGCATTCTCACATAAGTGTTTTTATCCAGGTGGGAAAGGGCAGTGTGGAGTGCAATAGAGATTGCATCATCTGTGGATCTGTTTGGGTGGTATGCAAATTGGAGTGGGTCTAGGGTTTCTGGGATAATGGTGTTGATGTGAGCCATTACCAGCCTTTCAAAGCACTTCATGGCTACGGACGTGAGTGCTACGGGTCTGCAGTCATTTAGGCAGGTTGCCTTTGTGTTCTTGGGCACAGGGACTATGGTGGTCTGCTTGAAACATGTTGGTATTACGGACTCAATCAGGGACATGTTGAAAATGTCAGTGAAGACACCTGCCAGTTGGTCAGCACATGCCCGGAGCACACATCCTGGTAATCCGTCTGACCCCGCAGCCTTGTGTATGTGGACCTGTTTAAAGGTCTTACTCACGTCAGCTACGGAGAGCGTGATCACACAGTCGTCCGGAACAGCTGATGCTCTCATACATGCCTCAGTGTTGCTTGCGTCGAAGCGAGTATGGTAGGGTCGTGTCCCTGGGCAGCTCGTGGCTGTGCTTCCCTTTGTAGTCTGTAATAGTTTGCAAGCCCTGCCACATCTGACGAGCGTCGTAGCCGGTGTATTATGATTCAATCTTAGCCCTGTATTGACGCTTTGCCTGTTTGATGGTTCGTCGCAGGCAATAGCAGGATTTCTTGTAAGCTTCCGGGTTAGAGTCCCGCACCTTGAAAGTGGCAGCCCTGCCCTTTAGCTCAGTGCGAATCATGCCTGTAATCCATGGCTTCTGGTTGGGGTATGTACGTACAGTCACTGTGCGGACGACGTCCTTGATGCACTTATTGATAAAGCCAGTGACTGATGTGATGTATTCCTCAATGTCATCAGAAGAATCCCGGAACATGTTCCAGTCTGTGATAGCAAAACAGTCCTGTAGTTTAGCATCTGCTTCATCTGACCACTTTTTTATAGAGTGAGTCTGTGGTGGTAAATAAACAGCCATGAAAAGTATAGCTGAAAACTCTCTAGGCAAGTAGTGTGGCCTACAGTTTATCACCATATACTCTACTTCAGGCAAGCAAAATCTCGAGACTTCCTCAGATTTCATGCACCAGCTGTTGTTTACAAATATTCACAGACTATCCCCCTAGTCTTACCAGAGTGTGCTGTTCTATCTTGGCAGTGCAGTTTATATCCCGTTAGCTGAATATCCATGTCGTCATTCAGCCACGATTCCGTGGAACATAGGATATTACTGTTTTTGATGTCCCGTTGGTAGGATATTCGTGATCGTACCTCGTCTAATTTACTGTCCAATCATTGCACGTTGGCGATTATTATTGACGGTAACGGCAACTTTCCCACTCGCCGTCTGCGGGTCCTCACGAGGCATCCCGCTCTGTGTCCCCTGTACCTGCGTTTCTTCCTCTTGCAAATAACGGGGATGTTTGCCCTGTAGGGTGTTTGGAGAATGTTGTGTGCGTCTTGCTTGTTGAAGAAAAAAATCTTTGTCTAATCCGAGGTGAGTGATCGCTGTCCTGATATCCAGAAGCTCTTTGTCTAATCCGAGGTGAGTGATCGCTGTCCTGATATCCAGAAGCTCTTAGTCTAATCCGAAGTGAGTGATCGCTGTCCTGATATCCAGAAGCTCTTTGTCTAATCCGAGGTGAGAGATCACTGTCCTGATATCCAGAAGCTCTTAGTCTAATCCGAGGTGAGTGATCGCTGTCCTGATATCCAGAAGCTCTTAGTCTAATCCGAGGTGAGTGATCGCTGTCCTGATATCCAGAAGCTCTTTGTCTAATCCGAGGTGAGTGATCGCTGTCCTGATATCCAGAAGCTCTTAGTCTAATCCGAAGTGAGTGATCGCTGTCCTGATATCCAGAAGCTCTTTGTCTAATCCGAGGTGAGAGATCACTGTCCTGATATCCAGAAGCTCTTAGTCTAATCCGAGGTGAGTGATCGCTGTCCTGATATCCAGAAGCTCTTAGTCTAATCCGAGGTGAGTGATCGCTGTCCTGATATCCAGAAGCTCTTTGTCTAATCCGAGGTGAGTGATCGCTGTCCTGATATCCAGAAGCTCTTAGTCTAATCCGAGGTGAGTGATCGCTGTCCTGATATCCAGAAGCTATTTTTTGCCAGAAGATATGACTGCAGAAACATTCAGTACAAAATAAGTTACAAATAACGCGAAAAAAAGCACATAATAACACAATTGGTTTGGCGCCCATAAAACTGCTGCCATTTCTTCCGGCCATATCAAATCTGAGGATGACCAGACTAACAAATAGTGAAAGTGCTTTTCTATATACATTTTCACACGTTTGTCCTGTTTAGCATGGTCATATAGTGACTATAGGTGACATGCCCTGTGAGCAGAGGCATCACACACAACATCCTGTGAGCAGAGGCATCACACACAATATCCTGTGAGCAGAGGCATCACACACAACACCCTGTGAGCAGAGGCATCACACACGGTGGTGTGACTTATTTACAGTGCTTGACATGGACTGAAATTGGTTCCGGTATTCATTTTGGTTGGCGGTACTGTTTATATTTAGGTGCAGGAGCTCCACAATACTTTTGAGATAATATTCTATAAGAGGAACAGGAGCTCAAGCAGAAAATAACTTGAGGTGCTGGTACTCAGCTTCGGTGAGCTCCTGCCCAAGTCAAGCACTGCTTATTTATCCTTTATCTCATGGGAAACACACCACACACAAGACTTTACAGTAGAGAGGCAACAAGGCAAGATAGTGCTGGTCATTTAGTACCACTGTAGTTCTACAATCAGTCTTGTGTGTGTGTGTGTGTGTGTGTGTGTGTGTGTGTGTGTGTGTGTGTGTGTGTGTGTGTGTGTGTGTGTGTGTGTGTGTGTGTGTGTGTGTGTGTGTGTGTGTGTGTGTGTGTGTGTGTGTGTGTGTGTGTGAGTGTATGCGTGTCTGCATGTGTGAAATAGCAGTCAGACTAATATCACATGCTTCTCTGAGGGGTGTGTGGTGTTGCCTGATTACTGCAACAAGCACGACAAAGACTCGTTCAAAGAACATGACGGACCTTTTACATTCTCCCAACCAATTGTGCTATTTTGTTATTTTTTTTGTGTTTTGTGTAACTTATTTTTTAACTTATTGGGTACATAATGTTGCTGCTACCGTCTCTTATGTCCGAAAACAACTTCTGGACATCAGAAAAGCGATTACTCACCACGGACTGAAAGAAACCTTTTCCTTTAACGAGTCTGACGAGAAGGATATCTTGCTTTCACTGGGACAGGCCCAGATCCACACATGTTGCGTGAAGTCAGGCGCAGGAGATTCAAACTGAGTGTAATGGAGTTATTTAATAACAATGAACGAAACTTACTCCAAACACTAAATGTAACAAATAACAAAAATGGGTACGAGGACCCGACGCGCACCAATACAAAAATATATACAACACTGAAATAAAAACAGAGAGAAACCGCTGCTAAAATGAGGGGTGGGCGTGTGTGTCTTTTTGGCAATAACAGCTAGTGCACAATGTCTCATTTTAAAGAAGTCTAGAGGTATTGCTCGTCTGAGTACCTTAACCTTTTTGGGATAGGGGGCAGCATTTTCACTTTTGGATGAATAGCGTGTCAATTCTGTCCCAGATGCTATTATATGCATATTATTATTAGTATTGGATAGAAAACACTCTGAAGTGTCTAAAACTGTTTGAATGATGTCTGTGAGTATAACAGAACTCATATGGCAGACGAAAACCTGAGAAAAATCAGGTTTGTAATTTTTCAAAGCTTGGCCTACCGAATACACATTGAGATATGGATAAAGTTGCACTTCTTACGGCTTCCACTAGATGTCAACCGTCTTTAGAAACTGGTTTGATGATAACTACTATAAAGGAGGGGCTCATAAAAGCTCTTTGAGTCAGTGGTCTGGCAGAGAGCCTTGGTCTCATGACGCGCGCTACCTCTCGTTCCAGTGCTTTTCTGAAGACAAAGGAATTCTCCGGTTGGAACATTATTGATGTTTTATGTTAAAAACATCCTAAAGATTGTTTCCATACATCATTTGACATGTTTCTAAAGGACTGGTACGGAACTTTTCAAGTTTTTGTCTGGATGAAGTGCCTGCGCCTCATGAAGATGGAGTACTGGGCTGAACACGCTAACAACAAGTGGCTATTTGGACATAAATGATGGAACTTTATGGCACAAATCAGTCATTTATTGTCGAACTGGGATTCCTGGGAGTGCCTTCTGATGAAGATCATCAAAGGTAAGTGAATATTTATGGTGTTGTTTCTAACTTTGTTGATTCCAAAATGGCGGATATTCCTCTGGCTGTTTTGGGTTTTGAGCGCCGTTCTCAGATTATGCTTTTTCCGTAAAGTTTTTTTGAAATCTGACACAGCGGTTGCATTAAGGAGAATATCTTTAATTCTGTGAATAACACTTGTATCTTTTATCAATGTTTATTATGAGTATTCACGTCGGTAGCCATGAAGTACTTTGAAAGGCTGGTCATGGCTCACATTAACAGCATCCTCCCGGACACCCTAGACCCACTCCAAATTGCATACAGCCCCAACAGATCCACAGATGATGCAATCTCAATTGCACTCCATACTGCCCTTTCTCACCTGGAAAAATGGAACACCTATGTGAGAATGCTGTTCATTGACTACAGCTCAGCGTTCAACACTATAGTGCCCACGAAGCTCATCACTAAGGTAAGGACTCTGGGACTAACCACCTCCCTCTGCAACTGGATCCTGGACTTCCTGACTGGCCGCCCCCAGGTGGTAAGATTAGGCAACAACACGTCTGCTACGCTGATCCTTAACACTGGGGCCCCTCAGGGGTGTGTACTTAGTCCCCTCCTTTATTCCCTGTTCACCCACAACTGCATGGCCAATTACGACTCCAACACCATCATTAAGTTTGCTGACGACACAACAGTGGTAGGCCTGATCCCCAACAACGATGAGATGGTCTATAGGGAGGAGGTCAGAGAACTGGCAGTGTGGTGCCAGGACAACAACCTCTCCCTCAAGGTGAGCAAGACAAAGGAGCTGATCGTGGACTACAGGAAAAGGCGGGCCGAACAGGCCCCTATTAACATCGACGTGGCTGTAGTGGAGCGGGTTATAAATTCATTGGTGTCCACATAACCAACGAACTATCATGGTCCAAACATATCAAGAAGACTGAGACTGAAAAGATTTGGCATGGGTCCCCAGATCCTCAAAAGTTTCTAGTGCTGCACCATCAAGAGCATCCTGACGGGTTGCATCACCGCCTGGTATGGCAACTGCTCGGCATCTGACCATAAGACGCTACAGAGGGTAGTGCGAATGGCCCAGCATATCACTGGGGCCGAGCTTCCTGCCATCCAGGACCTATATAATAGGCGGTGTCAGAGGAAAGCCCATAACATTGTCAGAGACTCCAGTCACCTTAGTTATAGACTGTTTTCTCTGCTACCGCACGGCAAGCGGTACCGGAGCGCCAAGTCTAGGACCAAAAGGCTCCTCAACAGCTTCTACCCCCAAGCCATAAGACTGCTGAACAATTCGGACAATTTACATTGACCCCCCCTCCCTTTTGTACACTGCTGCTACTCTCTGTTTGTTTGTTACCTATGCCTAGTAACTTCGCCCCCACCTACATGCACAGATGACCTCAATTAGCCTGTACCCCCGCACACTGACTTGGTACCGGTGCCCCCTGTATATAGCCTTGTTATGTTATTCTTATTGTGTTACTTTTTATTATTACTTTTTTTTTTGTCTACTTGGTAAATTATTTATTCTTCTTGAACTGCACTGCTGGTTAACCTGTTTGGGATAGGGGGCAGCATTTTCGGCTACTCAGTCCCAGTTGGTAATATGTGCATAGTATTAGTAGATTTGGATAGAAAACACTCTGAAGTTTCTAAAACTGTTTGAATGATGTCTGTGAGTATAACAGAACTCATATGGCAGGTTAAAACCTGAGAAAAATCCAACCAGTAAGTGGGAAATCTGATAAAACACAGTGTCTATGGGGTAAAATTGCACTTCATAAGGCTTCCACTAGATGTCAACAGTCTTTAGAACCTTGTTTGATGCTTCTACTGTAAAGGAGGGGCTTATAAGGGCTCTTTGAGTCAGTGGTCTGGCAGAGTGCCACAAGCTCGTGACGCTCATTCACGTGAGAGTTAGCTAGCGTTCCATTGCATTTCTGAAAACAAAGGAATTCTCCGGTTGGAACATTATTGAAGATTTATGTTAAAAACATCCTAAAGATTGATTCTATACATCGTTTGACATGTTTCTACGGACTGTAACATAACTTTTGGACTTTTTTGTCTGCACCTAGTGATCGCGCGTCATGAAGTTGGATTACTGGGCTGAATGCGCTAAAAACAAGGAGGAATTTGGACATAAATTATGAACTTTATCGAACAAATCAAACATTTATTGTGGAACTGGGATTCCTGGGAGTGCATTCTGATGAAGATCATCAAAGGTAAGTGAATATTTATAATGCTATTTCTGACTTCTGTTGACTCCAACATGGCGGATATGTCTTTGGCTTGTTTTGTCGTCTGAGCGCCGTAGTCAGATTATTGCATGGTTTGCTTTTTCTGTAAAGTTTTTTTGAAATCTGACACAGTGGTTGTATTAACTTCTTGCGACTAGGTGGCGCTATTAAATTTTTTTGGATGAAAAACATTCCCGTTTTAAACAAGATATTTTGTCACGAAAATATGCTCGACTATGCATATAATTGACAGCTTTGGAAAGAAAACACTCTGACGTTTCCAGAACTGCAAAGATATTGTCTGTGAGTGCCACAGAACTGATGTTACAGGCGAAACCCAGATAAAAATCCAACCAGGAAGTGCCGCATTTTTTGAAACCGCCTCATGTCAATGACTCCTTATATGGCTGTGAATGAGCTACGAATGAGCTTACGTTTTCCACGTATCCCCCAAGGTGTCTACAGCATTGTGACGTCTTTTTAGGCATTTCCATTGAAGAATGGCCGTAAGGGACCATATATAGCATGTGGTCACATGGTGTCTCCCGCAGAAAATCTTGCGTAAAATACTGAGGTAGCCATTTTTCCAATCGCTTCTTATGAGAAACCAATTGCCTCGATGATGAAGAAACGGGAGCTATTTCGCCTACAAAAATAATATTTTTGGAAAAAAGGAACATTTGCTATATAAGAGTCTCCTGAGTGAAAGCATCTGAAGTTCTTCAAAGGTAAATTATTTAATTCGGTTGCTTTTGTTATTTTCGTGAAAATGTTGCCTGCTGCCAGCAGAGCCTAGCATAGCATTATGCCATGACAAACTTACACAAATGCTTGTCTAGCGTTGGCTGTAACGCATATTTTGAAAATCTGAGATGACAGTGTTGTTAACGAAAGGCTAAGCTTGTGTTTGAATATATTTATTTCATTTCATTTGCGATTTTCATGAATAGGAAAAGTTTCTAGGGGTATTTATGTCCGCTGCATTATGCTAATGCGTTTGAGGCTACGGAATTGCTCGTCGCAAGAGGTTAGGGAGAAGTCTATATTTAATTCTCTGAATAACACTTGTATCTTTTATCAATGTTTATTTTGAGTATTTCTGTAAATTGATGTGGCTCTCTGCAACATCACCGGATGTTTACTGAACGTAAAGCACCAATGTAAACTGAGATTTTGGGATATAAATATGCACTTTATCGAACATGATGTCCTATGAGTGTCATCTGAGGAAGATCATCCAAGGTTAGTGATGAATTTGATCTATATTTCTGCTTTTTGTGACTCCTCTCTTTGGCTGGAAAAATGGCTCTGTGTGTTTTTGTGATTTGGCTCTGACCTAACATAATCATATGTTGTGCTTTCGCTGTAAAGCCTTTTTGAAATCGGACACGATGGGTAGATTAAGGGCTTGTAAGTAAGCATTTTACGGTAAAGTCTACACTTGTTGTATTTGGCGCATGTGACAAATAAAGTTTGATTTGATTCACAACTATCACCACTTCCTGGAACCCATCTCAGCTCCAGCCCTTTCACATGTACCATCACACGGGTGTGATCATTCTACAGTGGTCCCTGAAGCCTACGATCACACCTGGGTGATTAGAATGCTCATTTAGAATGGACAGTTTCGAATGACGCAGCAATCAGCATTTGAGCTGGCCACACTTTTTTCAGAAACTATTTACACAAACACAGTCCTTACAAAGTTATGTCCAGAATGTGAGCAGTTTATTTTTGGATACAATGTTCAGATATTCACAGAAGTATCTATAACATAACACAATCATCCAACCCGGAAAAATGTAGGCTACATTTGTCTTAGCGCTAACTGAGGAAAGATTGACTCAACAACACAAGGTCATATTTTTACATCTCTCGGCTGACATAAACTACAATATGAATTAGCTAATAGCAATTACTATTTATAATTAATCACATCACGGGTGAGCTCACCATTGATCTAAATAATTGCGTTAAACACTTTCTAGAAATCGAAAGCAACCCGAGGAGGCTTTTTTTCCTCACAGAAACCAAAGATAATAAGAGAAGACAAGATGAGTTTGGTCTGTGTATAGTATGAACTTCCTGAAATTAGTGAACCCTTACTCACCTCATTTTGTTATAGCTTATTTGGTCCGACAGACGATTACGTGAAACCCAGAATGCATTGTATGTCAACAAACATGGCTCCACACACATAGCTGGAATTAGCTTAGGTCATCATTTTACACACATAATATGTGCCCATTATAATCTCTGCAAGAATCGGAATGCATGGTTTATCACCGTTACTTGAAAACGTGAATAAAACAGTAAATATATATCAATAATTACCACACAAAACATTTTCTGATAGTGATTTATTGATACAAATGGCATGTGCCGGCAGTCAATCACATAACCTCTCACTCCCTCTCTGAACCGCTCAGTGTTGTTTATGTATGTAGTTAGTGAGATAAGCTGTAGCATTAGCAATGTCTTTCTATAGGAGACAACTCACAAATGCAGAAATTCTGGATATTTTTTACAATTCTGACAATGAGTCTGAGTATGAAAGTCAGGGATCAGATTCTGACAGTGACAGTGAGGAGCTGCCCCCCAGCCATTGAGAACCCTAAATCTGAGGACTACTTGTCCACTGACAAAGTTCCAGTTCCCTTTGAAGATGCTGGTGGTGATGGAGGCAGACTGACAGTGGACGAAGTACAGGAGTTCTGTGGTAGCTGGAAGGCTGCCAGTCATTTCACCCCTCCTGTCCCTGCTGTTTGCTTCAACAGTTCTTCAAGTTGTTTCTGACAGAGGAGCTGGTGGGAGACTGTTATGAATTTGAATAATGACTAAATGATGACTAAATGATGTATACATTTAACGTAGAACTATAACTAACAGAATTCTACCCTGTCTCTGTATAATGATGAAGAATGTTTGTCCATAAGAGAAGATGAACTGTGGCAGACAACTTGTGACCTCTGTGAAACTGATAACAGGGAAGGAAGTCTCCCCACACAAAGAGGGGAGAAACTGTTGGGCTTGCAGGAGATTGTGCCACCTGTTGCAGGATGTGATAAGCAATGTATGAAGACTTGTAAACTATATTGTCATTGTCTTATAAGAGGAGGGACAGTTATGACAAAATGAGAGGTATATAAACAAATGTACATGTAAGGATGGGCAGAGCTCTCGTGAATAAACGTTGCTGACTATTGTAGACTGGCCTCTGTCTGTTTCATTTCAACAAGAACCTTACAAATTCTTGGTAACAGACCGAGTAGTTTAATTGAAGTTCAGTTTATGAACATTGAGAACATAATTCTCTTAACAGAGACACAGTAGAGACCAATCACTATGCTTTGTTGCTACAGGAGAAGAGAAAGCCAGGAGTGGGGGGGGCAACCACAATTTGTGAAATGTATTCTATCCTGGTGACAGTCCTTCTCATGGGGAAAGCAAAGAAAAACTCCATAAGACAATACTGGAGCATAGATCCTATGTTTGCAACTCCCTACTTTGCCACCTTCTTTTCCCAAGACTGCTTCCTAGTTCTGCTGTGATGACTGCATTTCATCAACAATGCTACTGCCATCCTAATTGACCCGTTGTCATGAGAACGTTCAATCACAATGATGATAACTAAACAATTTTTTAAGCTTTGACCAATCCCTGAGGTTTGTAAGACCCTGAGTTTAATAATAATTAGACAAAGGTTTGTAAGCTTTATTCAGAGAATGTTCTGAAGTCAACCAAAACTTGAACAGTCTTTATAACCCCCTCTACGCGCACACACACACACACACACACACACACACACACACACACACACACACACACACACACACACACACACACACACACACACACACACACACACACACACACACACACACACACACACACACACACACACACACACACTGTGACGACCCTCCCATTCTGTTTGCCGTATTCTCTCTTTGTTCTTGTTTCCTTATTAGGATGCCGGTGGGCGGAGTTGGGAGGGTCGTCAGCTACATGGGAAACACCTGGGCCCGGTGTGTCCCAGGATAAATAGACCTCTTCCACATTCATGGAAGAGGCTCTCCATGCAGACACCTTTCTAGATTTTGTTGTGTTTCTTGGTGGCTTTTTGGTTGTTTGCTTTGACACCTTTCAACACCCTACATTATCACATTCATGCATTCAAAACACTCACTTACACTACTGATTACACACACCATTGTATATCATCCGGGATATTTGAACTATTGGTTTGGGAGACCGTGGAGGTACGTGTTTGGTTTGCATATTTTGTTTGAGTTAGATAGGTCCAGTATTGGTTGCCTTTGTTGTTTGGATTGTGTGCTGCGTTGGAGAGAGTATTATGGTTGGTTTCCAGGCCCTGCCCAGCCTGGAAAATCTTGTTCTACTTTCTGTTGGGACATTGGTCTGAGGTGACTAAATCGGCTGTGTACCTCGGTGGGAGATTTGGGTAGGGTAGTGGAACTTGCTACCCGGAGCTATAGCCTTTTTCCCCTGATGGGCTTAGCGACGTGTTTCAATTTTTGGACATGTTGGGCATGGTTAAATGTTTATTTTTGTGTGGTGTCTGTGGACAGCAGTTGTCTCGTGGGCACATCTGTGGCTTGGTGGATTTTGCCAGCATTCTGGGGAGTTCTATTTCCTTGCCAGCGGGCTACAGTGCGTAAATTCCCAATGCAAATCCGCACGAAGACTAGGGTTGAGTTATTGTAGGTTTTGGGGAAGCTCCGTATCTCATCTCTCTTCTGTGGTGCTCAGTGTGATTGTCATTTCTCTGGTTGTAGTCTGATGTGCTCAGCAGAGGGGTTGAGCAAGATTATTTACTTATGACTATGGTGTCTCATGTAGACAAGTTCATTCGCTTTCCATCAGAGGAACTGTTAGAATTATGTACTAAAGAACAGCTGTTGAAGATCGCTGAACACTACAAGGTTGAATGATTGAAATTAGTGAGATTCTGTTATGTTGGGAAGTGACTATGAATCGTTGGGAAGTGACTATGAATCGTTGGGAAGTGACTATGAATCGTTGGGAAGTGACTATGAATCGTGGGAAGTGACTATGAATTGTTGAGAGTTGTTGTAAAAATTAAGGACCCTGATGTTCTTTTCGTTGGCGTTTGTAGCTGTTGTCTTTTGTGCCATGTTCCTGAATGTTTACGTGACTGACCATTGTTTGGGGTTGTCATGTTTTATCTTTCCTGTCTGTTCCCTCCTGGTCTTGTGTTCTTCTTTCCTCTTAAACATTGCTTCCTATGCGCAAAGGTTGCTGAGGTCTGGGGAGGAGGAGGTTGGCTGGGGCAGGTGGAGGTGTGAACACGTAAACCCTCGTCAATTTGGGACGCAGAGGCTGTGTCAATTTGGGACGCAGAGGCTGTGTCAATTTGGGACGCAGAGGCTGTGTCAATTTGGGACGCAGAGGCTGTGTCGTTGTTCCGGGGCCCTTGTTGGTCCCCGGTTTTATGGGGGGGAATGTGACGACCCTCCCACTCTGTCTGCCGTATTCACTCTTTGTTCTTGCATCCTTATTAGGATGCCGGTGGGCGGAGTTGGGAGGGTTGTCAGCTACATGGGAAACACCTGGGCCAGGTGTCCCAGGATAAGTAGACCTCTTCCACATTTGTGGAAGAGACTCTTTCCATGTAGACACCTTTCTAGATTTTGTGTTTCTTGGTGGCTTTTTGGTTGTTTGCTTTGGCACCTTTCAACACCCTGCATTATCACTTCATGCATGCAAAACACTCACTTACACTACTGATTACTGATTACACACACCATTGTATATTATACTTAGTTACATATTTAATAAATATATATTTTGTTACTCCTTTTCTTGATACTACCCACCCCGCATGCGGGAGCGTAATCATAGCCTCAAACGAATTAGCATAACGCAGCGGCCATAAATATCCCTAGAGAATTTTCCTATTTATGAAAATCACAAATGAAATATATTGAGACACAGCTTATCCTTTTGTTAATCACACTGTCATCTCAGATTTTCAAAATAGGCTTTACAGCCAACGCTAGACAAGCATTTGTGTAAGTTTATCATGGCATAATGCTATGCTAGACTCTGCTACCAGCAGGCAACATTTTCACAAAAATAAGAAGAGCAATCAAATTAAATAATTTACCTTTGAAGAACTTCCGATGTTTTCACTCACGAGACTCCCAGTTAGATAGCAAATGTTCCTTTTTTCCAAAAATATAATTTTTGTAGTGGAAATAGCTCCGTTTGTTCTTCACATTTGGCTGAGAAATCAACCGGAAAATGCAGTCACTACACCACTATCGACAGAAACCTGAGGCTGTTTAGAATCAATCCTCAAGGTGTTTTTCAGATATCTATTCGATAAAATATCCACCGGGACGATTGGTTTCTCATAAGAAACGATTGGAAAAATGGCTACTTGTGTACTTTATGCAAGCTTTTCTGCAGGAGCCATCATGTGACCACTTGCTCAATATGGTCCCTTATGGCTATTCTTCAACATAAATGCGTAAAAAGACGTCACAATGCTGTAGACACCTTGGGGAATACGTAGAAAGCGTAAGCTCATTCGTAGCGCATTCACAGCCATATAAGGAGTCATTGGCATGCAGGGCTTTCAAAATATGGGGCACTTCCTGGTTGGATGTTTATCTGGGTTTCGCCTGTAACATCAGTTCTGTTGCACTAACCGACAATATCTTTGCAGTTTTGGAAACGTCAGTGTTTTCTATCCAAAGCTGTCAATTATATGCATAGTCGAGCATCTTGTGACAAAATATCTTGTTTAAAACGGGAACGTTTTTTTATCCAAAAATGAAAATACTGCCCCCTAGTTACAAAAGGTTAATAAATATATATTTTGTTACTCCTTATCTCCACGTTGTCTCCCTTTTGTTACGGGCTTTGAGCCGGTTTGTGACACAGGTTTATCACTTTTCTATCAGCCTTGGCAGTTTCTTGCCGTTCCTTTCCTCCCAGATAAGAGGGACCTTGGAAGGGGCCTCTTTCCTGTTGTCCTTTGATTTCTCAACTCTCAAACCACTACACAACAACACAATGTTCTAGTCACACATTTTATGGAATTATGATTACTAACACATTTCATACAATATGATTTCAGGGTGGAATCCTTTAGTCATTACTTTAAACATAAATTCCCTTATGAATCCACCCTTTGACTAAATATTACACTCTTTTTCGTCAACCTTCATTTGGAATTATAAATATCACATGAAAGCAAACAAAACCAATACATGTATTTACATCATATACTCATCAACGACTGTTCTAGGACTATATCCAATCTTTATTAAATAAACAGTCTGTCTAAACATTGAAGATAGTCTCATCCAACATGGGCTCCTCATGGTTGAAAGAATCTGAGCCATCTACTAGGCCTGGAGGCATGTAGTTCTCATCCCACCGGTCGGAGCTCAGAATCGGTCCGTACCTCATTTGTTGCGTCATCGATCTCTCTAGAGTCCTGGTAATGAAACCTTTCACACACGGAATCACACAGCAACCACACAACACCAACACACTCATACAGGTGAAGCAGCTCATAACACGGTAATTATAAAAAAAATTCAAACATACTGCCGAAACACCCAGTTAGTGAGGTATCCACCCCAGAGTTCTCCGCTAACTCGTTAGCCAATGTGGTTAAACCGGCCAGGGCCTTGGTCACTGATCAATCTGGAGCTGTATTATTAGGAATAAACCGACAACAATGAACCCCTATCATTCTACATTCATAAGTCCTCCTGTGCCTACTTTAGCCTTCTATAACTGGCCTCTGAAGACTAACTTGAACTGGTTGGACCAATAACACTGGGGCGCTAGTTTCTAACCACCCTTTTGGTAGTGTCTATCTTATGCGTCCTTTGCTGGTACAAGCCCACTATACATCAGTTATAGGTGCTGTGAGGTTGAGAATCTTCTCCTGTACTTCCAAACCTAAGTCAGTCACATTAGCTATTGCCTTACAGCCATTAAAATCAACTAAGTTCTTGGTGCCATTATTGTATCTATAACACTGGTCCTCATCAGGAGACCAAGGTGCAGCGATGTAGGCGTTCATGATTTTTAATAAACTGAACACCGCAACATAATAACAAAGTAGAAAAATGAAAGCGCACAGTTCTGTCAGGCAACAAAACAGCTAAACAGAAAAGAACTCCACAAAACCCAAACGGAAAATCACAACTTACATATGATCCCCAATCAGAGACAACGATAGACAGCTGCCTGTGATTGGGAACCACACTAGGCAAAAACAACAAAGAAATAGAAAACATAGATTCTCCCACCCGAGTCACACCCTGACCTAACCAAACATAGAGAATAAATAATGAGCTCTAAGGTCAGGGCGTGACACACGGCCTCTATCTCACTCACTCTCTCCAAGATTATAGCCCCAGGAAACATTCCAAAGAGAGACAAGCAGACACACACACACACACACACACACACACACACACACACACACACACACACACACACACACACACACACACACACACACACACACACACACACACATGCAAGCAGACACACAGAAACACACACACACATGCATTCAGGACATTCATGTGATTTGGGGTTGAGACTGGTTGATGTTTAAACATGAAACAGCAAGGATTTGAATTCCAGGGTGGGACCCTTCTGGGCTGCCAGGAGCGTAACAGTAGTGGAATACCGTAGTACAGTTCCACCCATGAAGTCGAGAAATTATCCATGGGTTAAACACATTATGGGTGTTTACACATTGAAAACACATATTTCAGCTGAGCTTCCCTGGCACTCAGAAACTATCAGCGACATTAAAACAAAAACAACATGTTACAAACAGAAAACATAGATCCTTCCTGTCAAAGATAGAACCCAGGTAGGGTAGCCATGGTAACTGTACAGAAGGGAAACAAGCAGAAAGCAAATAATCCAACTGCCACCCACTACAGCATAGAACTACAATGAACTAAAAGAGTACGACTGGAACACAGCTGACCACAGGAATGCTGTAAACACTACCAGTCTGTTCTGCTGCTCTGTTCAGGCTGTTACCCTGTACAACCTTCTCAGACAACTAACACTGACTGTCAGATATCCTAGACTGGTCTTGGTTTCGTCAGTAGAAAAATACGACATGGTAACATTACTGTTAACTGCTGTCAATGGACATGGTTTACTAAACATCCACTACACTTGGGATGTGTTGTGGGAAAATGTTCCTCTACAACCAGTCTGGTGCCAATCTCAGGTCCGTGTGTGTGTGTGTGTGTGTGTGTGTGTGTGTGTGTGTGTGTGTGCGCGTGTGTATGAGAGCTGTCAAAGGATACCAGAAACAAAATTGTAGACCTTCACCAGTCTGGGAAGACTGAATCTGCAATAGGTAAACAGCTTGGTTTGAAGAAATCAACTGTGGGAGCAATTATTAGGAAATGGAAGACATACAAGACCACTGATAATCTCCCTCGATCTGGGGCTCCACGCAAGATCTCACCCCGTGGGGTCAAAATGATGACAAGAACGGTGAGCAAAAATCCCAGAACCACACGGGGGGACCTAGTGAATGACCTGCAGAGAGCTGGGACCAAAGTAACAAAGCCTACCATCAGTAACACACTACGCTGCCAGGGACTCAAATCCTGCAGTGCCAGACGTATCCCCCTGCTTAAGCCAGTACATGTCCAGGCCCATCTGAAGTTTGCTAGAGAGCATTTGGATGACCCAGGAGAAGATTGGGAGAATGCCATATGGTCAGATGAAACCAAAATATAACTTTTTGATAAAAACTCAGCTCGTCGTGTTTGGAGGACAAAGAATGCTGAGTTGCATCCAAAGAACACCATACCTACTGTGAAGCATGGGGGTGGAAACATCATGCTTTGGTTGTTGTTTTTCTGCAAAGGGACCAGGACGACTGATCCGTGTAAAGGAAAGAATGAATGGGGCCATGTATTGTGAGATTTTGAGTGAAAACCTCCTTCCCTCAGCAAGGGCATTGAAGATGAAACGTGGCTGGGTCTTTCAGCATGACAATGATCCCAAACACACCGCCCGGGCAATGAAGGAGTGGCTTCGTAAGAAGCATTTCAAGGTCCTGGAGTGGCCTAGCCAGTCTCCAGATCTCAACCCCATAGAAAATCTTTGGAGGGAGTTGAAAGTCCGTGTTGCCCAGCAACAGCCCCAAAACATCACTGCTCTAGAGGAGACCTGCATGGCGGAATGGGCCAAAATACCAGCAATAGTGTGTGAAAAACTTGTGAAGACTTACAGAAAACGTTTGACCTCTGTCATTGCCAACAAAGGGTATATAACAAAGTACTGAGATAAACTTTTGTTAATGACCAAATACTTATTTTCCACCATAATTTGCAAAGAAATTAATTAAAAATCCTACATTGTGATTTTCTGGTTTTCTTTTTCTCATTTTGTCTGCCATAGTTGAAGTGTACTTATGATGAAAATTACAGGCCTCTCTCCTCTTTTTAAGTGGGAAAACTTGCACAATTGGTGGCTGACTTAATACTTTTTTGCCCCACTGTATGTCCGGCCACATCCATGTGGTATGAGTCATGAATGAGTCACGGTAGCCATAGTGCATGCCTTTTGTTGGTAAACAGGCCAAGGAATATTTGTGTGCAGGGACTGAGACTCTGTCAGCTTCCTCTCTCTCTCTCTCTCTCTCTCTCTCTCTCGCTCTCTCTCTCACTGTGAAAAACTACACCTGGGGGGAGAGGGTGGAAGGGTAGACGGAGAGGGAGGCGTAAGGAGATGAGTGTCTCTTTAAGGGGGACAGAGAGGGGATAGGGAGGAAGGGAGGGATTGGGGAAGGGATGAAAAAAGATGGAGGAAGGGAAGGAGTTAGAGATTGGATGGAGAGATGGATGGAGGGAAGGAGGTAGAGATGGAGGGAGAGATGGAGGAATGGAAGGAGTTAGAGATTGGATGGAGAGATGGATGGAGGGAAGGAGGTAGAGAGAGGGGGTGAGGCTGCCGTCGAGTCTCAAACAGAGAGATGATTTTCTTCACACTGCCAAACATAACTTACCAAAAATAGCCTCATTGTCACCAGACAGCCAATAGCAGACTATATATTATCTAAACCACATCAAAGGCGCCATCCACCTCAATTCACTACAGCCTTCTGTGCAAAAGCCAGTCACTACCTGTAGTAGGTAGAGAGTCATAGAGGATTTAAACTTAGAGGCACAACCAACAGTTACTTCCATGAACAACTACAGAACAGGGGTAGTTGAACAGATCACCATGTGGTTGTATTGAGGTCAATGGGAGAGAGGAAGATTAGATCCATGTGCGTGCTGTAACAAGCGTGATCTGGGATTCCTATTGGAGAAATACATTTTGGGTATCCTCCAATAGACTGTCTTTGGTGGATCAATCCCACAGACCCAGCCAGTCGCGCCCAGCCTGCCGATCTCTGATTAAAACAGCCTTTGTCTGTGGATTAGTATTAGTCTATGCAGATTACTTCCTTATTCCATCCAGCCGCCAGGTGTCTGATTGGGTAATAGATTATTTCCAGTTTATGCAGGGCGGAGTCTACTGTCCAGGTGAGTTACCCAATCTATCTGTGTTTAGCCAATCTATCTGTGTATGTTGTTGAGTTACCCAATCTATCTGTGTTTAGCCAATCTATCTGTGTATGTTGTTGAGTTACCCAATCTATCTGTGTTTAGCCAATCTATCTGTGTATGTTGTTGATTGTGAAGAGTATTGAATCCCAACACAAGCTCCTATGGTCTGATGGTGAATGTTCCTTCTACACCTGCATTGCTTGCTGTTTGGGGTTTTAGGCTGGGTTTCTGTACAGCACTTTGATATATCAGCCGATGGAAGAAGGTCTATATAAATACATTTGATTTGAATGTCCCTGAATGCCCCCTGTCTGTTCAATAATCACAAGAACTGGTGAAGGCCTAGTAGGAATCAGTGATATATAAAATACAATGTGTTCTCAATCAACCTACTCTGTATAATGAACACACACACACACACACACACACACACACACACACACACACACACACACACACACACACACACACACACACACACACACACACACACACACACACACACACACACACACACACACAAACAGTAATGAGATCCCACTGGTGGTTCTGCTCAGATGTTCTGGCCGAAACCTTGATGGATGAGAGAACAGCCAAGAGCTCAGCTCAGAACAGCCTCACTCTTTCCTGGCCTCACTCGGCCCTGTCGGTCTCCTCTGCTCCGGCTCCCTGCACTGAGCTGGAGCACAACAACATCCACCTTCTAGTCTCACACTCACATATCAAGTACCCTGGATTACTGTAGGCCTAAATGTTATTTTTATTGACACCAGAGTTGTGTCAGTCAATTTCAATTCTCATCAGTTGAATTTGACATGGACGTTCTCCATAGTAGTTCAGTTCAGACTAGAAAGTCAGGGGAATTGGCCCCAACCCTGATCAAGACTAATGCATCATAGAGATGTGTTAGATTCAACCGAGTGGCTGCGTGACCAGGGTCTGTATGTATCGTGCCTCTGAGGAGGAGTGCTGATCTAGGATCAGGTCCACCTCTGTCCATGTAGTATCATTCATATTGATCTAAAAAGGCCAAACTGATCCTAAATCAGCACTCCTACTCTGAGACGCTTGAAACATACAGCCACACACTCTAAGGACACCTGTTCCTGACACCTGAACAACCTTTCCTTCTACTGCGTGCTACTTTACTCTACTTTGTTTTTATGTAGCCGCTGTTGCTTTCCCCTTCCTTCCTGCTCTGACCCGCGGCGATGATCGTCTGGTGATAGACATGTACAAACTTCCTTACGCAGCCTTGTCTTAGATTTAATCTAAGACTAGGCGATTGCTGGACTACGGCTAATCTTAATTTTCATCTTCAGTATTGTCCAATATGTTCTCTATGGAGACCTGCGATACAGTATCATTATTTGGATATTATCTTTGTTGTTTCATGTTGCTGGGTTGGAGACTTCATCTATTTAACCTTCACAGTAACAGTTGACTTCCTGTATTCTTACTGGCTCTGGAGTAGATAACAATATTGTGACGTAATTAAGTAGTCAAATATAGGGTATGCCTTAAACCCCTAATTTAATTTAATGTTTTGGGTTACGTTGACATAATCAACAATTTTATTATTTCACCAGGTGTCTGAAAAAAAAGGTTCATGTTTGATTCATGTTGCTTGCTATATCCTATTTAGGACATACACAGCCAATCACACATGCACAAACACACACACACCTAAACAAATGATAAGTCAGCTTTCTTCCAAACATATTAAAATAGTTTATTTTGTTTTTCACTTTAAACAAACCAAAGAGCTTCCTCTCCATCTCATGAGATAGTAGCCTATATGTCTGTGTGTGTACATGTCTGTGTCTGTGTCCTTCACCTGTCTGTCTATGTGTGGTGTGTATAATCAACCCAACCCTTTTTCTGTGTATGTGTGTAAACCTGCATCTCTGTCCCTTTGAACCTGCATGGAGGATCTTGCTAATCTTATCATGAATTCACTCATGGAGCAAGAGCTGCTGTTCTGTGGAGAGTGGGCAGGGGGAGCTGTTTCACTTCTTGGTGAAGAACTCGTTGCACACCATGGTGAGGCAGGCCACCAGTGTGACGTACTCCTGGAAGTCCACACTGCCATCTGCGTTAGCGTCCAGATCTTTGAAGATCTTGTCAACCTTTGCCTGGTCAGTGTTTTTCTGTTATAATGATCAGAGAGAGAGAGAGGTAATGGGTGAGACTTTGATTTCAGAAGTTCAAACTAGAATCCACACAGTTGTTATGTGTTTATAAAGGTGTGAGAGATTAAGTTATTCTATTGGATGAGGCGGGTCATGTGTTTGTGATGTTCCAAGCAATTCAGTATTTCAATAGTGTCTGTCTTTAGCAGTATTGTATTTGGTTGTGCTGCTAATAAAGCATGATTGAACTGAACTGTTCCTAGGATCCACTCACCCCCATGATCTCTCCAAGCTCAGCGTTGAGCAGATCTTTGAGTTCTCCCTTGCTCAGGGTCGTCTTGTCGCCCTCCTTGCCAGAGTACTTGTGGAAGGCTGAGATGAGCAATGCCATACTCTGCTGGACCTGTGACATGGTGACTACGAGAGAGAGAGAGAGAGAGAGAGAGAGAGAGAGAGAGAGAGGGAGAGAGAGAGAGAGAGAGAGAGATCAACGTTTTATTATGATAACAGGATGCTGGTGGACATGATGTCCACGCACAGAGAGAGGAATGTTTGCTTACTCTGTATTCACAGTATAATACATCTGATATTATCGACATCATTTGACTTTTTGAAATTTGAAATCACAGAAACTAAGTTAAAGGGATAAATGTCTCATTGTTGACTGAAAAATCCAATTCAAATCTATGTTATCTTACATCCGGGTTCCCATTTCATAAATGTCTGGGAAATAAAGTCATGTTGGCACTGGTTTAATCATGTTTAAACATAAGGTTCAGGTTGAATAGAGGGTTTAAAGAATATTAACGGTTGTTGCACACGAAGCAAAGACTTAACTACACACACACCACGCCCCACTTCTGCTAACAGGTTCTACATCTCTACCACAAAGGAAGAGAAAGAGAGGGGGAGAAGAGATGGAGAGCAACGCAACAGAGGCAATTAGAGAGGGAGAGAGGTAAGAGATGGAGACATAGGGAGAGAGGCGGCGAGAGAAGGAAGAGAGAAGCGGATATGGAGGGGAGAAAGGAAGAGGAGAGGGGGCTGAGTTGTTTAAACACAAACAGACATGGCTGTAGCCAATGCCCTAGCATGTCTCTCTCATTAACTCTGGGAGATTTTAAGGAGAGAAAGAGAGAAGTATATATATATATAGAGAGAGAAAGATAGCGCGAGAGGGACAGACAGACAAAAATACAGATTGTAGGAAATTGGTGGATCGGCTGAAAGGCGCGTTGGTCATTTCAGGCAAACGATAACATAGAAATCCCAGCACCTCCCCCACCCCTCACCTGTCTCCACCCTCTATCTATCTAGTTTGCTTAAGGTGTGTCTCTTCACTCTGTCCCTTCACACATCTCGCCACTATGTAGGGAGGTGGCTCTCTCTCTTCTCTCTTTCTCTACCTGCTCGTAGTCAAGGTGGTGTGAAGCTTCTGAGTTTAAGGAAGCTTCTGTAATGTGAATCCCTCATTTAGCTGACCCTCCTCTCAAGTGTGACTTGCAGTAAGTGCGGTCAAATAAGGACGTTGAAGCAACCATACAGTACGAACATGGTAAGCACAACATTATAGTTGTAAGGAACAATCCCAATCACTGTGGTGGACTCCACTGATCTCTCTCTGAGTCACTGTCAGCTGCCCCAGGACATTCAACCAGACACACGTTCTTATCCCCCCTCTGACTGCCCATCTGATAACTAGAAACACACTCTACTCACAGAATGGTCAGAACGAGGGGAGAGAGAGTTTATGGTAAGGACAGAGAGAGCGAAAGAGAGAGAGGGGGGTGTGGAGGATAGAAAGAGGTAGTGTTCTGCACTATGGAAGGATTGAGGGAGGAAGAGAGAGAGGGGAGGAGGAGGAAGAGAAGAGAGATTCTTTCATCTAAACTGCGTAGTGCTCTGAGTAGCACCCACACATGTTTGAATGGAAAGGCAGACAAAGTTACGCCCTCCGCAGAGCTTGGCTCAAGATCATAAACAGTGTGGACAGGCACTTACCAACTGTTGCAAAGCACACCCTGAAGTCATTCATACTTTTGCAGTCAAGTATTAATCACTATAAAACATTAAACTACACACAATTACAAATAAATGTTGTAAACCACCCAATGAGAAAGTATAATTTGGCACATCTAACACCTCATAGATAAACACAGCTAAAACAAACTGAAGGTTTTATCAGCGAGGCACTCAGGTACATGTTTTACTAGGTTTAGTTTTCACTCACCGAAGTTGTGCGAGGAGTTGGACAGTCAGAGAAAGAGAGAGAGAGGGAGTGAGGAAGAGAGGGATGGGCTGTTGGTTTTAAACATTGATTACCACACCCCACTCTCCCCTCCCCTTTCCTCTCCTTGTTCCTCTTTATCTGATGGAAATGGAAACTGCAATGTTCTGTTCTCTTCTTCATGTGAACTAGTTACTGAACGAATTATAATAGGCATATATATTATCTAAAGTTAATAATTACTTCACATGAATGTATCACCATTGTAACCAATCCACCATTTTGCTCTGGTTCTTCCTGGACTTCCCCTATAAAAAAACAACAACAGAAAACATACAGAGAGGAGAAATCCCTGCATATGTCTAATGTCTTTGAATGAGCATAAATACCTCTTATTCTGACTGGAGTTATTCATTTAACAACTTTTCAGTTAAGAAGAATGTGGTAAAACGGCAGCGTTCTCCAAACTGGCCAAACTAACCTGTAGGGCTACCTTATTGGCTGACTTGCTCCATAGAACCCGCAGGGAAATTGTGAACATTACTAAGTATAAAATCAGACTTTTTAGGGGGGTTTGATTGAATATATATGTAAACCACATCAAATCTGAGGATGACCAGACTAACAAATAGTTAAAGTGCTTTTCTATATACACTCTTAAACTTTTGTTCTGTTTAGCGTGGTCATCTAGAAACTACAGGTGACATGCCCTGTGAAACTACACATCCATACAAACACAGACAGACACACACAACACAACGGGTGAGGCATCACACACACAACCCTTTGAACAGAGGCATCACACACAACATCCTGTGAGCAGAGGCATCACACACACAACACCCTGTGAACAGAGGCATCACACACAACACCCTATGAGCAGAGGCATCACACACACAACACCCTGTGAGTTTCGGTGAGCTCCTGCCCAAGTCAAGCACTGCTTATTTATCCTTTATCTCATGGGAAACACACCACACAAAATACTTTACAGTAGAGAGGCAACAAGGCAAGATAGTGCTGGTCATTTAGTACCACTCTAGTTCTACAATCAGTCTTGTGTGTGTGTGTGTGTGTGTGTGTGTGTGTGTGTGTGTGTGTGTGTGTGTGTGTGTGTGTGTGTGTGTGTGTGTCCTGACAATGATAAACTGTGTCCGTGTAAAGGGAGTATGGTTGTGTGTTTGTATTAGCTTTTTAAATATTTGATTGGGAGAGAGCGATATATGATGCCATGATGGTGTGTGTGTGTGGTGTGTGTGTGTGTGTGTGTGTGTGTGTGTGTGTGTGTGTACAGCTGCTATGGTCACAGTGATTAAGTGGCAGCTCTATGCTAGTTGTTATAGTGCTAAATGAGGGAGGGGTTGAATAAATCATTTCTATGGATACAATGTTATTAGCCCTCTACCTCTAGAGAGAAAGAGGGAGGAGAGAGAGCGAGAGAGAGAGTGAGCGAGAGAGAAAGAGAGAGAGAGAGAGAGAGACAGAGAGAGAGAGAGAGAGAGAGAGAGAGAGAGAGAGAGAGAGAGAGACAGACAGAGAGAGAGAGAAACAGAGAGACAGAGAGAGAGAGCGAGAGAGTGATAGAGAGAGAGCGAGAGGGAGAGAGAGAGAGAGAGAGAGAGAGAGAGAGAGAGAGAGATAGACAGAGAGAGAGATAGACAGAGAGAGAGCGAGGGAGGGAGGGAGGGAGAGGGGTGGGGGCAGTGGGAGTCAGTAGAATAAACTCAGTTAAGTTTGTGTCATTGCGTAACAAAGTTGGTGACTCACTGCAATAGAATGTATCTGTGTGTGTGAGTGTGTGTGAGTGTGTGTGTGTGTGTGTGTGTGTGTGTGTGTGTGTGTGTTTGCCCCCAGGGCGGCTATCGTTTTATATCTTGACGACTTCACATTC